>NC_066872.1:44412752-44706216 GCF_022985175.1 Labeo rohita
GTGTACAAGTACAGGCGTCGCTGAAAATGCCCAATTTGCATTGTGTTATGAATTGTCGTCCAACACATTTTAAAACATGCACGTTTATGTAGTTGTACTGAAAGCCATGTCTGACCTAAAACTTAAACTGGATTAAACCTGTGCCAGTATTCTTTCTTTCTCTCTCTCTCTCCATCTTTCCCTCAGCATGTTTCTCTGTCACACGACGCACTCACACACAGCAGATGGGCCGCACTGGCCTTTTCTCCCCTGTCTACAGACACACAGGCATCACACTGAACTGTCCAGTCACATTTCAGAAATTCAGCTGCCACATGGAGCCATCTCAGGAGCTGAAAGATGCAGACTATGTCTGCGTTTCAATAAACGCTCATTTTAAAATGCCTCCACGAATAATCTACGAGATATGTTGCATATCATGAATGCAGCTGTCATTGCGTCTCTTCATTTTTACTTTTTGCCCTTTTGATTGACAGTTTAATTTTTCAGCACGGTTTAGAGAGCAAATCAATGCTGAGCTCCAGCTGGAGATGACAAGACTGTTGAAATACTGACTACAAGGTCAAAAATTGATTGCTTTATGCACCTCTCATGGGCCATCAGGTGTCTTTGAAAGCATGGCCGTTCAGGGAGTATGGTTGAAATTGTGGGGATGAACACCCCATAGCTGACCTGGTCCAGTCAGGTTTTGTTTGCTCCTGCATCTTTAATGGTTTCCATTGCTGGCTGCTTGCTAAAATAAGACTTGCAGTGCCTGCAGGCTATATTCTTTTATTTTTTTTAGCTTCAGTTGATTGTGTGATGGTCAGTCACCCCTATCGTTCACAATGCGTCTCAAGGTTATTGGCCGCAGACAACGAAATGGCACTGACCACTGTGTGATCTCTTTAAATGTAGATATTGAGTAATGGAAGTTTATGGGTATAGTCGCTGTCTATGAAAGCCTAGTGCACTAGGTAGACCACATTTTTGGGCATCATAGCTGCCAGTGATACTGAAACAATGAGAGTGTAACAAGTGTTTAATTTTCTTAGTTAGACATGTTTTGTTTCAGTATTTTTTGCATAGAAATCTTTCTTTTTCAAGGACCAGAAATCCTTTTTATCTCATTCACTTCAATTAAGTGTGAACGGCTCAGTTCTCCATCCCGTGCATCTCTAACAAATTCTTTCTCTGCTGTCTTCCTACAACACATTCTTGCCCTATTAGCATCTCATTATAAAACCAAGCGATGCAAGAGCCCCCTGACCTCTCTTCATGCATTTGTTGTTCTGGATCTTATCATGTAGTTCACTCCACTCCTCCACGGCCAGTCCTGCATCAGTATATTTAGAATTGTGTGGGTTACATAAGCCGCTATTCCCGAGCTCATGTGGAGATATCTGGTCCTCTTCGTTTCACTCTTTTTGTTGAAACAAAAAAGAGGAATTTCAATTTAAATTGTAAATTTTAATCAAGATACCTCAAATCTTTTAAAGGATTAGTTCACTCTAGAATTAAAATTCTCCCATGTCTTCCAAGATGTTCATGTCTTTTTCTTCAGCTGAAAAAAAAATTGTTTTTTATGGAAAACTCAAGGATTTTTTCTCCATATAATGAGCTTAATTAGGGATCAGCGGGTTGAAGCTCCAAACTGCAGTTTCAGTGCAGCTTCAAAGGGCTCTACACGATCCCAGCCAAGGAATAAGGGTTTTATCTAGTGAGACAATCTGCCATTTTCCAAAAAAACAAACATTTATATTAGGGGTGTAACGGTACACAAACATGATGGTTTGGTACATACTTCGATTTTGACATCACGGTTCAGTACAGCAGGGGGAAAAACAAAATTACTTTTTGTTTGTTTTTTATTAAACAGTGGTTTACTAAACAAATTGCTTTTTCTTTTAAATAAATTTAATTAGAATTTACTGAAATCCAGTGAGCTCTTTGAAATCACTGTAAGGTTCCAATTAACAACAAAGCCCAAACTTAATTTAAGCTTAAACTTAAGTTTAATTACTATTTATTTTTAAATATAATAACACTCAAAACATTATATGCAAACATGTAAATTGCACATAATGCCGTTTTTAAATTAACTTATAAATTATAAAATTTCTATTTGTGAATGAAATGTATATTTATTTACACAGACTGGCATAACTTGTTTCGATTTATTTGAACATACATGAAATAATTAGCAAAATGCTCTTCTCTAGACTTTTAAAATTAAAATTATATTAGATTTATTGTTTGAATTTCCTGAAAAAATGGACATAATTTGAAAGATGAATTTTTTTTTTTCTCGTGCCGTGGTTAAAATAGTGCTGTATTTGTTTTTTACACATCCCTAACAAACCGAAAGACCCTTACCGAAAATTGTCGGTATGAATATGTGTACGTTATACCCCTATTTTTTATCATTTTTAACCACAAATGCTCGTATTGCACTAGCTTGACTTCACGCATTACGTAATCACATTGGAAAGGTCACATGTGACATAGGTGAAAGTACCGACCCAATGTTTACAAAGTGAACGTGCAAAGAAAGTCAAACACTGTTTACAAAAAAAGGTAAAACAATGATGTCAGACGATTTTGAAGATGTTTTTTTTCATGATTACGTAATGCATGAAGTCTCAGACGTGCAATGCAGAGCTAGTGCAAGACGAGCATTTGTGGTTAAAAGGTATGTAAATGTAAATTTTTTTAGACTCTTATTTCCCAACTGGGATCGTGTAGAGCCCTTTGAAGCTGCACTAAAACTGCAATTTGGACTTTCAACCCATTGGCTCCCCTTGAAGTCCACTATATGGAGAAAAATCCTGAAATGTTTTCCTCCAAAAACCTTAATTTCTTTTTGATTGAAGAAAGAAAGACATGAATATCTTGGATGGCATGGGGGTGAGCAAATTATCAGGAAATATTAATTCAGGAGTGAACTAATCCTTTAATGTCTTTTAATGGAATTTTTCTGGGTTTAATGCAAGTTAAGCTGCATCGACCGCATCTGTAACATCTCATCCTTCCGTTTGTAAGAGCTGCAGTCGCGTTTCCAGTTATGCACTTACAGTTGTAAATTTATGCAGATAGATATTTGTGCTGCAATTGAGAAAAAGAAAAACCTAATCAAACATTTTTTTTGAAATCTTATAAGATTGGAGGGATTCATCCGTTCTTAATGTGCATAGTGACAGTGCTTAGTCTATTTTTCTCCTCTGAATTTCATTAAAAACATACGGAAGAGTGGTACTTTATATCATTGCATTGCTGTTTTGAAAGAATCAGCTGTCTGATTCGCTGCCGTATTGTCAGAAGGGCACTTGAAAGGAGAGTGCGTTTGAAGGTCAGAATTAGACACTGAAGTGCAGCGAGGCAGAACAAAAAAGTGTAGCCTGTTTCTGCACATTAATTTCGGATGGGGTGAGAGAAGAGGTCTGTTAAATTTTTTATCCACCTTGTTTCAAGTCTGTTTTTATTTCTCTGCTCATACATTTATATCAGCTGCTTAAGAGGGGTGTTTTCACACCGAAGGTCGCGAGAGGTGACACTCTCGGGGGGGGATGGAGGAGAAATCATGTTTTTCTTTCCTCTTTCTTTTTGGTGTGGAAGAGGGGATGAGGTTTTGGAAGTGGATTCTCATTACCACAGTGAAGGTTTTTGCTTGCTCAGCAAACATTGGTTGGAGGTCACCGAGGTGTGTGTGTGGTCCGAGCTGGAGATGCATACTAGGGTCTCAAAGGGCTCAAAATTCACTGTGTGGAGTCGCACAAGTGTGTCCGCAGACACACATATACAAATGACTACTCTCGCCTTGGCTCCCGTCTTCCTGACCCAGAAAAGCAGAGTACTCACGGGGCCAGTGTCCTGTTTCACATGCTCGTAGGGGAATGGACATTAATGCATCCTTCTCACTTACAGGAGAGAAAAAATGACAATCTCTCTATCCTCAATACGGTGACCCTAAGAATGTCACTGCATTCGATTGCAAACAAATTGAACACTTTCCAAGCAAAATGTCTCACAAAAATGAAAATAATAAAAGAAATCTCTGAAATTGATCTTGTTGAAATTGTAGACAATGAAATGTGAAAGGTCTAACATGTTTGGAACAACAGGACATCTGATCAAAAATTAGCCTTCCCGTTACAAGGTGATATTTGACTCCTTAAAGTGATTTACAGGGGAATTTTGTTTTTTCCAAACATTTTTCTAACCTTATTAAAAGTATGTCATCTTTTGTCATATTTTCAAAAAAATTTATTTTAAGGTTTTCAAAATTTCTAATTAAAACAATAGAATAACAACCAGTAGAATAAGAATAAGTCACCAATAAAATGAAGTCAGTATTAGCAAAATTAATTTGTACTACAGAGGTGGCACAGAAGAGCACAAAAGTGGCTTGTAGGTGTATTTTCATGTTTATTGAGGCTCAGAGGTGGCATGAGTGCAAAATTCATAAATTCCTGTTGAGATTAATGTTTTAAATATAAAATGTTGAATACAGAAATATTAAATGATTTAAAAAACTGAAATGATACTTTAAAAATGAAACTAAAACTGCCAGTAGGTGGCAGCAAGTCACTGATTTAATTACTGGATCATTCATTTGATTCATTCGAATAGCTGATTCATTCAGGAATAAAGCTTTATGAATGGGAAATTGAATCATTGACTCACTAGATTTGTTTAAAAACGCACGTTCACTCATAACACGAAACACTGCTGTGTTTGAATGGAGATGCACAGCGGCTCAGTTGTGACTTGTTTTCAACTATTTTTAATGACAAAATAGAGCAAAATCAGGCAACAGTGTTATAGTCAGAAAATGCAAGTCACTTAATATTAACTTGTTTATTTAAATGTACTAAATCAATATCTCATTTACAAACTCCCTTAAAAAAATTTTAGTTCATTGCGATCTCACAAAGTCCCATTATAATCAATGAAGCTGTCTACACTGCACAATGAATCTCTTATTTACACCCTTTTGAAACGATTCGTGAGATATGTCTGTGATACATTACTCAATATTGCAAAAACACGTAGAAACCTTTGAAGCTCCCCTCAGCGCAAACACAAATATGCCAATCGGGTCAGTCGCACGTGGTGCTCCTAAATAAATGAGACTGAAATGGTTGCACTGTAGAGCCCTGCATGAGGGTGAGTGTTCAATGACAGAATTTAGATTTTTGTGTGTACTGTCCCTTTAAGAGTGTAGGACTACATTGCTGATGTGTTTGGTGAGATATTAAAAAGCTAGTCTTGACTGCCGACCAGCAAGTTCTTAGGAAATCATGTGACTACATTCATGCATGATCAAAAACAGTCATAAACCTAGGAAAGAACTGACCTGCTGCAGACGTAACTAGTGAAATCACAGGAGTGTGGTTTCTCCATATAATAGATAAGGCACTGCCTGCACTGGAAGAGCATTGATGGTGGAATCAATGACAGGAGGGAACAAATGAGTCTGGGTTTTAACTGAGTCACCACCGCTTTGACAGACAGATGCGCCTCTTGCCCCACCATGAGTAACTGTGTATTACATAAGCAGCCCCAGCAGAACATTGATCATGCACTCTTTAAACAATACGTCACCTTTGTCTATTTCAAAAGGTCAGGAGTGCATGTGATGGTTGTCTGGCATAGATTTTTGTTCTGTTGATATAAGGCATAGATATACAGTAGTCCACACTGCCATATGTACACATAATCGTACATATTGGTGTCTATAGTTCCATTAAGAACCTTTTAAATTTTATAGTGTAAAATGTTTTTTTAGATTATTAAATGTTCAAATAAAATGGTTCTATAAGAACTTTTCATTGAAAACTTGTTTGGAGAATCCAAAATGGATGTTCCATTGCTGTGAAACCTTAATGTTTAGTTGAATCTAAGATTGAGGTTGTTTGTTTTGAAATGATTTTTCTTTCTCTGCATTTGTCCATTCTGTCTGATCTGTTTAGTTTTATCCATTGTCATGGTGGAATGTGATTTTTGTCATCAGGAGCCTAATAAACCCATGTACCTGCGGCATGTAATGGAATTTTCTCTCACTCGCTGGTGAAAAGACACAACAAAAATATGTTATCCGCCTTGGGCCAAACAAATACTGACAAGAATGTTAAGTGAAATCGATTCAATGCTTCTTTTCTTTTTCTGCTATACCACACAGCAATTTTACTTTATTGTGTAAATAAATGCCTTTCGCACATGCATGATTATTTATAGCGATCTCCTGCAATTGCAGATGTCACTAATGATTTGATAACAGCATTTTTTTTATTCTTCCTTCAGGGCTGATCTTGATGCATGACTCAAACTGTGCATAAGAGGGTAGTAATCATTTAGAAGTGTCTTATTAGCGCACAGCTTAGCTTGTCCCTGCATTGTTGCCATGAACGGCATGGCTCAAAGCGCTTTTGGTATTTGTAAATGTCTGTGCAGAGATGTGTGGATTCGTTTGTGCTCTTTTGACTACGTTTTGCATGCTGACATTCTAAGGTGACAGGAAATGGTGTTGCCCTTTAAGCTAACGCAGTCCAGATTCAAACAGGGTTAAAATTATGCGTGTGTGTTCTTGAATGATCTAATCTGTCCAATTTTGCAAGAGTCTTTGCATTATGTGACAGATGGGTCCTTATCCCAAGAACCTGCCGGATTCAGCTATGTGTTTGTATAAGTAAAGACAGGTTTGTCAGATACGGAAGTGGCAGCTTGCTTTCTTGTTCTAAACAAGAGAAAAAAACGTTGCAGTAAATTGGTTTTATTTTACTCTGAAATAAAATACCCAGCCTGTAGAGTGCAAGACTTTAGCAATAACCATGCATGAGTTCGAATGACGACATTGAGTCATTCACCCTCTTAAACCCCACTCTTAAACTACTTGTACAGCTAAATATTTACAATAAACTAATAATAAACAACTGTAAATCAGTAGTTTGTAGTACCATCAAAAATAGTTTTTTTGATTCGCTATTTTCAGTGCTTTGTTGTAGGTTATTCCTTTATAAAAGAATAAAGAAATACACAGTACCTTTTTGCTAGTTTTTAATGTTTATATAAGTTTATAATGTTAGAGCTGGCTGATTGGTTTAGTCTTTTGCTTTATGGATTTTTTTCAATGCCTGTGGTGAAAATGAATGGGGAAAATGCCAAGGTCACAAAAAGTGGATGTCATTGTTGCACACTATTCAAATCCTCATTCATTTTCTCACGTTTTCCAATGGGTTCAACAGTGCTGGTGACTGAAAAGGTTACGCAGTCACCCCCCCGATATTCACGGTTCATCCATTTTTTTGAATCATGTGTTTGAGTAACCTTTACATCAAAAGAAATGTCTCTCAGGAGTTAAAGCTGCTAAGAAGTGAAATCATTGCTTTTGTGCACTCCTTAGGTCTTTTTTCTGTCTTTTCTTTTGCCACTCTTTTTTTCCTAAAGCTTTGTGCCTCCTTTTCTTTTGCCTTCACCCTCACTGCAAACATAACATCTCTGTCGCTCTCTCACATTCTTTGTTTGCTCTCTGAAGACTATGAAGATGGAATATAGATGCGCTGGATTGCTCATGTAGCTGACAAGCAGTCAGCAGGTGTGGCTTGTTCTGCCAATATGGCTGCTTTTGTCTCCACACTGCTCTGTCAGTGGAAAGAAGGCAAAGGGTTTGTTGCAAATGATCATACTATATTTAAAGTATGTATAATATGCTCAGTTTGCCTTTTTTCTTTATGCATCTCCATAAGTGTTATCCTGAAGGACACTTATAAACTGAAGCTCAATGTTGAATAAAGCACATTTAAAGTTAAAAGTAAAAATAATAATGAGCTAAGGAGTTGTCTTTAATTAGTAAAGACCAGGGTTCTCCAGCCCTGCTCTACAAAATTGCCGACACCCAAAAAGGCCAACATTGGATTTGGTCGTATGATTCAGTATTTGATTCTGAATTCAACAAGATCACTCTTATACTTTTTGGTCAAGCTGGTCAGAAATTATAAACAAAAGTCAATTTTTAATATCTTTTGACCAGTAGGTGGTGTTGAAACTACTCATGTGCCCTCAGGTCATGCTTGGTATAACACGTACCAAGTTTGGTTTGAATCCACTAAAGCGGAGATATAGCCTCATGTCCATTTCTGCGCAAATTTTGAGGTACTTTACGAAAAAGGTTTGAAATATCAAAAAGCTTTTGATATATTTTGGCCAGCATTGTCTGAAGATGCTCTGAGCCAATTGTGGTGACAAACCATCTTGGATGAATTAGAAAAAGTAGATTTATCGCAAAATTCAAAAATTCGAAAAATCCTGACCTTACGGTTCAAATGTTATTAGCAGAAATATGAGTGGCCTATTGATGGCGCTAGAGAGTTGTTGTTTTTTCTTTTTTCATTTTATGTTTGGCACTTTGCCTTTATTAACAGGAGACAGAAAACGAAGTGGGAGAGAGAGGGGTGGGATCTGAAAAAGGTCTTCCAGCCGGGTTCGAACTCGGGACACCCGTAACGCAACAGGCTATCTGCGCCGACAGAAAGTTTGAGATGGAGACTCCAAATTTGCTACGGTTAATACTGAGACCGTCCTCTATCTGTGTGCCAAGTTTCATAACTTTCCTGCTAGCGGTTCTGTGGGCTGCCATAGACTCGCCATAGCCTAGACCTTCGGTGCTTGGCCCCTAATAATATTTTTTTATTATAATAAATCAGAGCTTTTTAAATAGTTAGAAAAGATCTGTCGCTGCTTCCGTTTCATTGCGACCCTAACCTAGCCTAAACCAGGTGTGTCTGAAGCTGGGAGACCAGCAGGCCAACAAGACCAACAAGCGACTGTAGACTGGATTAAAGCTTTGTTTTTCAGCAGGATTGTGTACAATATATTGAAAGAGTACTGGTACACTGTTACAGATCAGAGACCTGTTAGCGACTGGCTCCCATGTGTGCTGATTAGCGCTTCTCGTCCTCGCACGTCGACTTCTCTCGCCCATTACCCATCAGTAACACGTTACTGCCAAGCACCCACCTGACAAATTACTGTTACCATGGAGACCATATGCACATGCTTTTTAACATCCCTTCTGCCTGGTGTCCGTTCTTCACAATTAAAAAAGTCACACGAAGGTTAAAATGCTGTAGTTTATTTATAGTGTTTATAGTGTCATTAAGAGGAGCTTTTGATTACTAGTCCTGTTGTTTTTTTATGTATACCATGTTGCTCACTGATTATCATTGATTTATACATGTTTTTATATACTGTGACACCATAAAATGGTATCCTGCTTGTCAATAAACATGCTATTTGCATGGTTTGTTAATACACTATTCCAGCACCATTCAAGTACCTTGATATATGAGTATGTTAGATCACGTTAAGATTTTGACTTGGTGGATGATAAAAAAGGTAAAAAATCCTGTAGATTTGCATTGGATGAACTTGTGACTTTGACCAGTAAGCCACCATTGTTCCAGCGTAGTGTATTAGTGTTTTCTACTGAGCTAAAGCCATGGTTATGCATGTCCTTTCTTTTTCAACCTGCACTCTTGATTTCATTAATGATTTAGTACTGAACAAAGATATAAGGGCACACGCATTTCCATTCGTAAAAACACTTAAAAGGATCACTAAATGATGTTCGTTGAATTTGATTTACATTCTGACATAAAAGAAATGAAATATGATACAAGATGCATTTGACCTCAAGTCTTAAAAAATGCATGAATGAAAGGAGTTAATTTTCTTTTAATGCCTGTGCAAATCAAAGTTTCTTTATCACCGAAGATCTTCTCTCTCATTAGTTATGCTGAGCACACCTCATCTTTCACCTTTCTCCTTTCCATAATCATCAGTTCTCGCCCAAATTGAGTTCATTTCTTCCTGGTCTGGCATTGCACTGACATTTACCAAGTGCGTCTTAAAAGGCTTTAATCGGTCTTCGTCGTGTTTGTTTTTGGGTTGCTGTGGAAACACGACACGTAAATGAATGTCTAAGTGATCCATCATCTTTTCACTTTTTCCTCACACTCAAAGTCTCACTTTCGCCCTCTCTCTGTTCTTCAGCAGTACTCTTGCATGGCCATGACACTTTGCTAAGTGTGAGTTCGTTTAACTCTGCATGTTCCTATGGGCTGCCATCAGCCGTGTTTGTTGTTGTTTTTGAATTGGGAAATACTAGAGCAAAAGGAAAATAAATGTCCCTGTATCATCAATAGAACTCATGTGTTTCTCATATTAACTGGGTTATTTGTGCCGTGCAGTAATTACCGTAATGTTTAAAAATGTAAACTTGAAACTTTATAAACTGTAGCTTCTGCTAACTGTCGTACGGCCTTTTTTGTGGTGTTCCAATGGATGACGTAGGACTTAAGCCCAAAGTACTCTCCACTTTTTACGCGTACACGAGGGACAGCATACAGTGCACATGATGCAAATTTCGTCATCAGAATAGTATGTGCGTACTGTACACGCACCACCGATTTTTGTAACCGCTTACACGATACTTTGTACGTGCAGGTCACACATGCACGTTGAAGTTACACAAGGTGGCAACACTGTCCTGGGCCGTTGTTTCACAGTAGAAAATAAAACTGATGATAACTGAGATGGAACAACAACAAAAAATAGCAGAGACTGCAACAACAGACACTTACATTGACAAGCGCTTGTGAGCGAGAGCGTATGAGACAGCTCAGCTTTGGTTTAAAAGAGTTCAAAAAGTCGGTGCCGGTAGCCTCGTGGTTAGAACTGCGTTCACGACAACCCAAGTTTGATTTTTCTTTACAAATCCTTGTTTTTTTTACCTCTAATTCGTGATTTGATGTTTTGTTTTGCTCTATCCACTGTGCTTCAGCGTTTGTCACTTCTCACTAGAACTTACGCCATGCCTTCGTCATACGTCTTCCACTGGAACGCAACTCTCTAGAAGCTAGAGATTTCTAAAGTTTTAAATGTGGATAAATTTTCTTTTCTTTCTTCTCTTTATGATCGATTGGATGCACTTTATTTGGCTTCAAAATCTCGACCCCAGTTGCTTGGAAGAGCCAGGACATTTTTTTTAATACAACTCTGATTGCATTAGTCTGAAAGAAGAAAGTCATATATGCCTATGATGGCATCTAATATGATTTTTGTCTTTAATTTCCTAGTTAGAACATTTGATCCAGTATTACGATTCACATAATGGGCACTTGGAGATGTTCTCATAGTAGAAATTACCTAGGCACCGTATGTGGACAAAGACCCCTGGTGTCATCTACTTATCAGCTATTGGTTGGTTTGACAAATATCCACTCTTCCATATGGTGACAAAACAAACACAGCCAGAAGCTAATGACACTGGCATGGTGACCAGGTGTTTTTATGAAAGGAAGCAATTGGCTGGAAATGACTCTTGTTTTTCTCGTAAGGGGCTGCGTCCCTGCGTGATGAAAGGCAAACTCTGAGGCAAACTCTCGCCATATTCCTGTTAAGGTGGCATACTTGATATCATTGCCAGTTCCCTTTTATGGGCTATGTATTTTTTTCCATTGTGGTTTCTCTAGTAAAAGAACATCTACCTGAAGCATTCATGCAGAACGAGGGTTGACGGAATTGAATTCTGCCAAGCAGGAGAGAATTTAATCAAGCCCCCACACAGCGTCTATAATGGAGGTGATACCATCAGTGTGGTATAGTTATTACAGGCCCAGGTAGGATACATGATGGAGGCAGGCAGAACTGTGATAGTGACCCAAGGATGATCTACCACATCTCCTCCTATGTGACCCAGTTCCTTCCACCAGGTTAAACACTAATACATGAGCTTGTTGTTACTCCTAAAAACCCACCTCTGAGAGGAATATAAAAGTTGCCAATACCTTCAAAGAGCAAATAAAGCAAGCAGTAAGATGCTTTTTCTCATGCATTTTTGTCTCCTACGTTCCTCTGGAGAAACACGCCTAAATCTCAAGATAGCAAAAATAACATTGGCACGTCTCAAACCTCCTTGTACATATGATCTGTAGGATTCAGATACAGTGATGTGCTCGCCAAGCATGCCACCTGCCTTTTGCAATTATGTAAGAATCTTTTGGATCTGTATTATGAATTATCTGCAGTATTGGATCTTGCCATGAAGATGGTAAGACTGTATCTGACCTTCACTGTTTATGAGGGGTTATATGATATAAACATATTAATTCCAGTATGAAATGTAATTCTCCCAAGAAACATATCAAGAAAGGGCGCTACACCCTTGGACAGAATGAATTTCGCATCTGCTGGACAGCAGACGGAGAAGACCAGCACTGACAAAACTAAACACGCTGTATAGGATTTCCCACTCTTTGCAACAGTAGCCCTCAACATGCAAGCCAATCTAATCAACATGGAACCGAGGTGTATTTTTAGTCGCATTTCACCTTCCCAGTGATGGCTGTCTATTTTCCCAATCAAAAATTGGTCTCTTCTAGAGCTTGAGCTTGAAAGCATTAGCCCAAATATGTTTTTCTCTCTCTTGCCAGTAAAGAAAGCGATCGTTGGCCACCTGTTCCAGCTAAGTGCTAATTCTGGGAACAAAAGCGTAGTGCTTGCCTGGATGTGAGTAATGTGAAAACACCTCATTCGCGGCAGTTGGCGGCTAGCCATCCCGGGTCACCGGCTTGCACTGAGCTGATCAAATCCATCTCCACGGTGACTGTGCATGTCCCTGCTAAACCATTATCCCTCCGCAGTTCAGGGTAAATGAGGGCTAGCGCATTACATGCTGCGAGTGAACCTGCTGCAAGCAATTAGGTCTCTCCCAATCCTCTGTTTTCCTTTGTCTGTGATTCACATCTGTTCTTTGACAACTACACTCACTGTTACGTAAGTGACAACATATGATTTATGCCGCTGGACAACAGCCAATTTTGGCTCGGTTTGTGAATGTTTCAACTACGGCTGAGCAGTATAGATAAAACAATTATACCACTGTAGTTTTCAGCAACAATAGATGTTAAATTCCACAAGTCCATGCACAAATTTCTGCAGTTTAAATCTGAATATTAAACATTTTTGTCTAAGTGCTTTAGCGTCTAGTGACCCTGCTGCAGGTAAGCTAAAATCGGCACCAATGCCGATCGTAAGTAGCTACAAAACAATGCAGCCACTTGTGTATCAGAAATCGGAACGGCCCCTCACCAACACCTGTAATGAGGTCACAAGGGATTGTTGTTTCTTCTTGTACTTACTATAGTCAGAGACTCCTTTGGGGTTCTCAATGTTGCATTGCATAAAACCTAGGTGTTTCAGTCTAACTGGCTCTCAAAAAAATCCATTTTGTCCATCAACCCAATCTTTTTGTATTTGTTTAGAATATTAAGAGTGCAACTTCTTTCACAATTGGGCATATTTGTCTTGCTTAGTGCTGAAAGGGATGAAATTCAGAGCTCGGAGGAGCTGTAGCGGCCCTGCCCTCAGTTTTAGCCTTCACTTCAAGTAGACTTGAAGACAGCGTGAGGGAAGCAATGTGTGTCCATCATTTCCGTGATTAGAGCTTGAAAATGCTGATTGCCGCCAAGTACTTAGCCACCACTGATGGCTTTATCCTACCACTCCTGCCTATTACACTCAATCTGTGCACCATTAGTGAAGCACAGGAAAAAAAGGGTAGATTTACTGGATTATCACTTTCTGTCATGTGTTTTTGTTTTTGTTAGCACATCTGTTGCATATATCCATTCACCTGCAGTTTTCCTGTGTACTGTTTGAAAAAGCGACTGGGCCTGATCATCTTTGATCCACTGGGATTAGATTGAAGTTGGACGGGGTCTTGAATCGGTTGTAATGCTTGGCACTTTCATCCTGGGAGATTAAATTAAAGGCAGGATCAGAGATCAGGACCGTCTGCTTTGAATGCAGCATTGGAGAGCTTCCTGTTTTGCGTTTTAAACTCCAGTGTCCTGTAGTCACAGCTAAGCTGAGACAGTTGAATTTAAAGAATTTGAATTTGACCTACTTTTCTAACATGTGCTCTGGCGTTGAGCACGGTGACGTCAATCGTGGCTCTTGCGGCAAGTGCTGCGCAGTCTGTGATCCCCTCATGCGGAGAAGACTAGTCTCAGGTGTAAATTTGACTTGGAACTGAAGATGCAAATGCAAAGAGTTTGGCAGGTCAGGCATATTTTAAAGGGAACCCTGGGTGTTAAGACTTGTATGGCTTAATATAAACGTAAATTATGTCTCTTACTGAAATATGTAGTAGAAAACCTATTAAAAGTTTCGATAGTTAAAAAAAATTCAATTATGTAAAATGGCTGCACTTGATGAGCTACAGGCGCTACCTTTTGCCATTTTTACCGCAACACAACTCAGAAAATAAAATACTGATACGATGCCGCATTGTGCGGCTTTTGGTGGTAATTTTCAGTTGAAGGGCAACGAGAAGCAATGTAAGTCTTCACTATTTTCCTAGCCTTAAGAACAGTGGAAAGGAATGCAAAGATGCCCATGGATGAATAAAACTTCCTAAAGACCCACGTCTTTGTTCTCTCCACTTTAGCCATGATGCATTTGAAGCTTTTAGTAGACCACAGCTACTGAAAGAGCTTACAAATGGCAGAGACAAGAAACACAAGATGCCATCCTGGCAGGATGTAAATGTGCAGACACTTGTCATGATGCCGCAGCCACTGAAGGATTTGGGGTGTTTAGACTCCTTGTGGGAAAAAAACTATGGTACAGCATTTGGTTTAAGCCTGGTCATCATATCAGTACCAGTATCAGTTATGTTAAGCCATACAAGTCTTAACAACTAGGGTCCTCTTTAATGCATTTTGGTTTCTGTGTGTCAGTGGCCTGCATCCCACATGAATTCTACTCAAATGTTAGGCACCTTCATTGTAAACCATGTAAAACTTGTACCGCAATTTTCTTTCTTCTTTATAGAATTTTTATTGTTTTTGTATTTGTTTATCCCACAGAATCCGTCTCAGGTGGGAACAGCGCTACAGGTGTTTTACAACCTTGGCAGTCTGAGAGAGACCATAAGAAATGTGGTGGATGGATACAGAACATCTGTGCAGGAGAATGTTGTTAACGCCCTGGATATTAAAGTCCTTACCCAACCTGCCAACACCAGAGGTTTGTATTTTAGTGCATTTATGGCTGTTTTAGAGGAGCACTTGCTGATATTGCATTGTGTTTTAGTGTGTGCCTCTTGTGTTTAGGTGCCCCTGGCAGAGCCGTCATGCCCACTCCAGGGAACACGGCTGCATTTCGAGCTGCCCTTTGGACAAATTTGGAGAAACTAATGGACCAGATCTGTGCCGCATGTGGTCAGGTATGCATAAGTTATCAAACTCACACAGATGTTACTATTATGAAACACTATTAGTGTCATTAGGCAAAACACCAATAGTTCACAGATGGCTGTGGTGTTACCAAGTCCCACTTCAATTTGTCTGGTGTACACTTGTAAAGCCATGAAATATTAAGCTCCAAAATAAGCTTTTTGGCAGTTTTGCTAATGGTAGAGTTAGGATGCTTGAGTGGGGAGGGGAGATTGCTGTCAGTCTTTTCCATTCATACATGCTGTTCAAGTCCGTGCATTGCTTGCCAACTTGCAAAGCTTGATGCATTAGCTGTTTTTGGAAATATATTGTTGCTAGAGAAAAATACATACAAATTAAAATGCATATACATGATGCATTAATTAAGTGCATGGTATTAAAACTCGTTTATAGAACTACTGTATGAGTGTAGTATTAATTCATACATATTTTTTAATGCCAAGTGTAAAATTTAGATCATACTTGAAAAGGGGCCTTGAATATATTGCATAAAGTTTTTGCTATGTTCCTGAACAGGTGCAGCACCTGCAGAAGGTTCTAACCAAAAAGAGGGACCCAGTGTCTCATGTGTGCTTTATTGATGAGATTATCAAGGTGAGATTGAAAATATGATTTCATATCTATATTTCTTTTCATTTTTACATGTGCTTTTGTTGTGTGTGTATAATGGATAAGGTGTGCACTTAAATTTTGTTTGGGGAAGTTATGTGTGTCGATATTGTACGTATCCCATGAGTGAAGAGTTTGTCCTTGATACGTAGTGATTTATTACAAAGGATTTTTGTGTGTTGCCCTTGCCTTTGGCTGGCCTGCCTGCATAGCCCCTGCTGGTTCACTTGCTGCTGGCACATTAGCAGTAAATGACATCCTAATTGGTGTCTGCAGGTGGCTGGCCCCTCAGTGACAAGGTTATCTACCCCACACGCATACACACATGCACACACATGCGCACACATATATCCGCCACATATTTTCAGCCAGACAGTGATGGGACAATTTTATCTACATTCTCCATTTGGCTCTGGGTGACTTTGTGAACTAGCAGGAGTGTGTTGGTGCACGCTGAGTGACAAGAGCAGTGTTTGCAAAGGCATATGCGACGCGTTTCCCCTTTGGTATCCCAGACATCCGTGGCTCTCCATTCCTTCAGTGGCGAATTTGGCTAATTACAGCCGGTAATTAAGGTGCTATTTTCTGCTAAATGAAGGGCTAAACTGTGAGATCAGAACAGTTTAGGAAGGGGTGGTAAGATTTCACAGATGGATTTCAAAGAGAGCATATAATGCTGGGAATTAGAGCTGGCCTTTAGCGACACTTTTTTTTTAAACCATAACCAGCAAAGCTAATGTGGGGCATAGATTTCAGGATATCTGATGCAGAATTGTGACATGGATATATTTGGAATGGCATATATTCTGTGTAAATAATGTGCGCACCATGCAAATTTTACACATGCATTCTAATGTTTTAATGGGAATTTGTGTGCTTTTATAATTTATAGATAATTTAAAGCATTAGTTCACTTCCAGAACAAAAATTTACAGATAATGTACTCACCCCGTTGTCATCCAAGATGTTTGTGCCTTTCTTCAGTCGTAAAGAAATTGTTTTTTGAGGAATACATTTCAGGAATTATCTCCATATAGTGGACTTAATGGTGCCTGTGAGTTTGAACATCCAATGCAGTTTCAGTGCAGATTCAAATGGCTCTAAACGATCCCAGCCGAGAAAGAAGGGTCTTATCTAGTGAAACGATCTGTCATTTTCTAAAAAAAAATAAATAAATAAAAATTTATATACTTTTTAACCTCAAATGCTCGTCTTGTCTAGCTCTGCGATGCGCATACGTACTGTGTAATCCGGGTCAATACATTTAGGGTAGGGCGAAAAACTCAGATCTCATTTTCTCCTTCAGCCCTATACGCTGTTTTATAATTTTTTTCTAGAGGGTGTTTTACCTCATTGCATGTTCACTTTGTAAACAATTTTAATGTGTAAATCTGTAAATTTTTGTTCTAGAAGTGAACTACTCCTTTAAGCATTTATGCATGCAAGGCAGTGCTTTTTTGTTTTTATAGTCATGCCATTTATTCCTTTAGCCTATATATTTACAATGCATCACAAGTATGCAAAATAGAGCACAGTGGATGAAATACAGCATCAACCCCAATTTTAAACATCTCTTTCTTGACTGTTTGGCTGAAAATTAGTTTACAGTAATGCATTTTCATGATAACTGCACGCTGAACCTAATAGGTTCATGAGACAACAACATAGAATACTACTGCATTCTAGTATTTTCTGTTGCATACAGTATACCGCACAGTATGTTAGTATTCCTTTCCAAACACACCCATAGTTGTGTTTTGCATTTGTGAGAAAGAGAAAAGGTCTGTCTCCAAACCTACAGTCGTTTTCTCTCTCTCTGTTGGTATTCCTCCCGTTTTCACTCAGTAAACAGTTTCGGGGGAGATGAGTTGAGCGGCTTCTAATCACCTCTTGGAAATCGAGATTTTCGGTCAGAAGATTGAGGTCTGCGGGAGTGGGGGGGGCAGGTGGGGGCGTTTCCATGGTAACACCTTCTCCCGCTCTCCCATAGACCTTTTCTTTCCTTGTTGAAAAGAAAGGAAAAGCGAAAAGTTTGATTTGAGAGTGAGGGTTGTTTTGCAAAATTTGTACAATTTTCTAAAGCAAAAGCTGAATGACTCTTGGTAGCAAAGAGACACTTTGAAATTCAAACCACCCAGAATGACTGACAAGAGTGTCATTGGGTGCTCAGAGAGCTGTCAGCCGTAGATGAAAGAGCCTCCCGACATTTAAAAGGCCCCGTGAAAGGTGTTTGCAGGGCAGGCACCTCTTTTGGAGCCTCGCAAGCCTGTAAAAAGCCTTACGGCACCTCGGAACCTTCAGTTTAACAAGGTGCATGCAGGAGATGGGACACATATGCAGTATAGGAAAACACATACAGGAACTTTGTGCAGGAGTCAATGTACAGCACAACAAAGCTGCTGTCGGATTCCCTGGAGACTGGAAAAGGTGGGTGAATGCCATGCTTTTTGTTTTCATTCTCTGCCTCCGCTTCAAAAGCTGTTTTCGAACTCCCACAATCTCACACCTTTATTTGTGGCAAAAACACCCCCCACACAGGCACCCATCGGAAAGCGAAACCTGCAAACCGCCACATTTAACAGTTACACAAGTAAAACAGACCTTCCCGTTGGATTCCCAGCTGCTTTTATGTAGCAAACAAGCCTTCTGGCTCTCTGGCATGAGTTCGTCTTCACGGATGGCCCTCTTGTTCACTTCAGGTGTCATAAATGTGAAATATGAGTCTACATGAGAAAGAAGCAATTGCCTGAAGTACTGGAGCATATATGAAACTCATTTATATTTTAGTAGCAAAAAAAAAAAAAAAAGATGGGGTTTATTTCACTGATGATGGCACTGAAACATGCCACTCTATATGCCGCTTTACAAATTTGACATGGACACTACAAGTTTGTGCAAAACCTGATTATCTGGCATTCTTTCATAATGCACCAAAGGGCATCTTGTGAACTTTAATGGACCTTTTGTGACCTTTTGTACAATGGTGTTCACATGCTCAATGTCACAAATTTGTGGAAAAAAACTGTTTTTATAGACTTAAAGGTTCCCATTGTGGTCTCAGACTACTTTTGGATCCACTGTATATAGGCCATTCTACAGAAATGCTGTCCCACAAACAAAAAACACATTTAAAAACCCAAAGCATTCAAATCTTAGATGTTTAATGAGATCTTTCTATTATCTATTGAAACCCACAATAATATTTAAAATATTAGTAAGCTTAATATATATATATAAAATCATCATTCATTGGGTACTTTCAATTGGGAGGTGAATCCTAACCCCTAACCCCTACATTTCAACTTACGAAAATGATATTAAAATATATATTTTTTTATTTTTTTCCATCTTTTTGATTCTTTTAAAAAGTGAACTTTTTTAACAAAAAAATATATATTTATGTTATATTTTATTTGTAAATTATGAAACTTCATGTAAAAAATGTGTCCCTCATTTTTCAGGTCACTAGCGAAACAGTGTATGTTTTAATCTATTGGCTGAGACAATAGATTAAACTTTTACTACACCCCTGCATTTATGACCAGGAAATATTCCTGTGTCTCTCTTTCTCATAGCAACAAGGTGTGAGTAGATAGGTCTCATCATTTTGAGGTAAATGTGTTCAAAAGTCAAAACAAATCTGTGTGTAACTTTAAGGAATGTCACTACCGAACACCTTTTTTCTGCAATTAGGCATACGTTTTCGGGAGTTATTCCATAACGTTTAGTATTAATATGTATGCCACTGTTCAGAACTGTGCAAGCTAACCATGTGCTGATTAGCATCTTTGAGCTAGGTTCAAAAGCATCTAAAATTGTCACTACCAAAACAGTCACAACCAAAACATGTCATCATTGTTTCGGTAGTGACAAAAGGGAACACGTAATGCTCATATTTGGGGGAAATAAACAAAATTTTAGTACAGTTATGCCATTTTTTCGTATTTTAGTATGTTTTAGTAGTGTTTTAGTATGCGAGTTAAAATTCTGTAATGTGATGTGGTCGCTGCCAAAGCATTACTGTCACTACTGAAAATGTGCTGTTACTACCGAATCATGCAATGTTTTGTAAAAAATAAAGTATACTAAATTATCAACTAAGATGTTATGATTCGCTTGAAATATTGTTTCAAAATCTAATTGTGTCGGAACCAGTAGCCTTGTGGACAGTGCGCCGACATATGGTGCAGTTGCGCCTCGGGTGTCCCAAGTTCGAATCCCGAGTTCGAATCCCGCCTCATGGACCTTTCCCAAACCAGCCCCCCAACCCCCCCACTCACCTCCAGTCTCATCTCCCACCCCCCCAAAAAAAATGTAATTGTTATGGATGTTATCTAATCAAAATTTTAATAGGTCAGTATAACCCTTCTAATTAAATAATTATTACCGTGTTTCAGTAGTGACAAATTTGGGGAGAGGCCAAATATTCCAAAACTTTCTGAAAAAACAAGAATTAACTGCACAATTACTAGACATGTGTACCTTGGATATTATACAATTTGCATACATACGCAATTTTTTAAAGACCACTTCTGTAGAATGCCCCATATATGCTTAATATTTTTAATTTTGAAGTCATGCTTAGTTTTTACTTTGGAGAATTCTCAAATTTGTAGCGACAGAATTGTGAGTAACACAAGAGTCATTTATATCACTGTAAAGTCACTGCAAACTACTTTAGGCTAAAGTACGGTGAGTTACCAGGCACATTCAGAGCAGATTGATTTGCACAGATGATGTGTGGATGCAATTATCATGTATCACTGAAACAATACTGCTGCTTGCTTTTGTCTCCAGCAAAACAATAGATGTAAGAAAAGACAGAGACACAGAGGGAGTGATCAGGGTAGTGGATAAAATCATCTTTAATGGCCTTGAGCTCTGTACTAAAATATATCAGCTCTGGCTCACCCCATTCCCCCTGTGTAAATGAAATTAAACTTCGTGCAATCATTGTGCATCTTGTTTTCTATAAATTGACAGTCTATGCAAGATACACATGCTGGGTCAGGAACACAAATGCTATTCTGGTCAGTAAATCTGACTGAATCCAGATGATTTAAATGCTCTAAAAAGTAAATGTGATCTCCCTTTGTATGTAAATTAGATTTCAAAATAATCTAGTTTGTACTCGTTCCTCAATAGCTCAGCAGTGGATCAGACAAACTAACTGCCTCTTTAATTGGCTGATCCTGTGACAATCCAGCCTCGTTACACACACACACATTGGCACGTGGCACACATTTATCAGCATTAGACTACATTTGTTTTGTCAGGATTCCCAAATGATTATTTGCCATAGACTTCCCTGTTTACACACAAACAGATCAGACAGGCATTATTCTGTCAATAACTGCTAATGCCAGCGTTGTCTGAGTGACATCATAAATAGCGTGGGTGTCATATTATTATTATTTTACCCATTAAAAGTACACTTTTATTGCCAATACCAAAATGATTTGGTTTCACGTGACTATTTTTCACCCTCTCTCCAATCACTACAACTAGGCTACTATATGTAAACAATCTGTCATTATTTTTCATTGCACGTGAAATGGAATGACATTTGTTTTGTGCTGTGTTGTGGGTTGAAGCCATTACGAGCTGTTATATCTTTGTTTGCATAGTGCGTTAATGCATATATGTGTGTCAGAAGCCATTATGCTAAAGGTCACGTGTTTTCTCTCTCTTATCAGGACGGGCAGCCTGACATCTTGCACACCTTCTGGAGTTCAGTCACTCAGACGCTCTCCGAGGAGCTGCAGAAAGCCACAGCTGGTGAGTCTCAGTCTGGGGTTTTTGTTTAAGACGATGCCCCGTCATGCATCTCAAAAGCTCATTCTGTGTGCGAGTGTGTTACACAAGCTCCCCTCCTGCGCCTGGTCTCTCTCTTCTCCTCCGCTCTTGCTTTCTTTTCATCACATTGCAGTCGGATTCAAACTCTTATTACCCACGTACACACTTCTGGAGTTGTTTTTGAGAAGACTGACTCTGTTAACCCTTTCCTCTACTAACTAAGCCTGCATGCTCTCTCGGATATTGTTCCACATCACACTATAATCTCAAGCCGGGGGGGCTGCTTGGAGAAGTGTTTACACTTCCGTAATCTCTGATGGTTTTTAGAGCTCATATGCAGCCAGTGAGAGAGGCCATCATTGATACAGACACAAAACGATGATCTCTACACTGGTGTTATCAGGATAAATCAAGGCAGGTGTTTGGTCACAAAGGAAAATATAGGAAGCAGACCTTCAGATGTGAGATTCATGTGACTCCATAGGTGCATAACCAAAACAGCCTCCCATCTTAACTTCATTTTAAATTAGCCTCCAGTATCACTTAAGAATAGCTTTTTCCACCCAGTATTGGGATTGATTTTAGACCATATATGTAACCCTGGACCAAAAAAACAGTCATAAGTAGCACGGGTATATTTGTAGCAATAGCCAACAATACATTGTATGGGTCAAAATGATCTTTTATGCCAAAAATCATTAGGATATTAAGTAAAGATCATGTTCCATGAAGATATTTTGTAAATTTCCTGAAGTAAATATATCAAAAAGTAAATGTATCAAAATTTTTGATTAGTAATATACCGGATGTTCCCTCTTTCAACCTTGTCTGAAATGCGGCATAAGAGCACAATGGTCAAACAGTGGTTTGAAACCACAACCCAATGGCAAGTTCATGGGTTTGATTCCCTATAAAGTGCATGAACAAACAAATTGCTTTAGATTAAATTGTCTGTTAAACACACAAATGTAACTGTCACCAGCTGAGCTGGGCGATTTTTCTGATTTTTATAGATTACTTTGAATGTAATCTTTTGCCAAGATTTTATTTTTTAGAAATCGGAAGAATCACAATTTTGAATAGAAATATTACCAAATGTTAGAATTAGACACTCAATATGCCAGTGATAACAGTAAAGAGAAATACTGATCCAACCACATGTCGGCGCACGTGACTGATTAACCGCTCACGTGTGACACGCTCATATCGCTAGGCGCCATTCGCACAGAATGCGCTTTTGTGTTGACAAAGATGCAACGTGGGCAATGGAATAAGAAAAACATGCAAGAAGATGGGAGTGAACAACTTTAACTTGAGCGCCGCGTGTTTAGAATGCCGTTTAATGCAAGAGAGTGCAAGAGTCAAACGTGTCCATGCTTACATAGAAAAAACGATGGAAAAGCAGCGCAATCTAATAAAAAACCTGTGAAGAACTACTAATGTATGTCTGATTTTTTTCATGTTTGCATCATGATGACAGGCTGAAAGCTGCTGTTCATTGTTTTAACATTTATAGTTATTAATAGTCTACTGGTGTTAACATATAATATGTATTAGACAAGTTTGTATAAGATGTAGTTGTAATTCATGCATCTTTTCTGCATAGATATTTAACAAGTGATTTGTTTAACATTTACATCATGTTGACAACTTAAAGTGTGATGCACTTGGAATAGAATTTTCTTTAACTAGAGGTTAATAAAGAAAAAGCTACTTTAATCATGTTGTTGTTACATTTTCAAGTTGATTTAAATGTTAAAAATCGTTAAAAATTGAAAATTGGTCAAACGTTCTGAAAAAAAATCAAGATTTTAATTTTTTGCCATATCGCCCAGCCCTAAAATCAACTGATAGTTTTTTTATGCTTGTGACAATTGCATTTGTGCATATGACAGACAATTTTATTAAAAGCAACTTGTTTGTCCATGCATTCCGTAGGAATCAAACCTATAAACTTGCCACTGGGTTGTGGTTTTAAATCCCAGAAGGGACATTTCCAGGTTTCTCAAGAGGAAACGTTTTCTGGATGAACAAATTAAGAAATTTAAGCACCTTTGTTGATGCATTTTGGTGGTTGTATTACAACAAAACACTCAATATCACAGAATTGCCTCATTAATAGATCACAGAAGCTCCTAATTGAGACTGGTGCCCATCTTAATTAGTGTGCTAAAGATCTCAGGCAGCATGTTCTCCCTGCAGAGACACTGTAATTTAGACCTTGGCCTTGACGGTGTGGCTCTATTGATCCCTGGCTGTGTTATCACGACCTAACAACGCTTTGTGCTTCACTCCCCCTGATCAATAGAAGGCAAATAGGAGCCTTTGCATCACTTTCATTATCCAAATGCTTGTGCATTACTCCCTCTTCTAAGCCTGATTTGAAACCTCTCAATCAAACTTACTTTTATATTCTCCAAGACTCTATGGGGATCACCTTGTATATCTATTAAGGGAACTTTGCAAAAATGCTCTCACAAAAAAAAGAACTTTCAAGGTGAAGATGCTCTCACAAACTTTGAGGCTCCGAGAGGCCATCAGAAAACATTTTAGTTCTCGGGTCGATTGTTATGGACTCCGTCTTGAGACATCACTGCTCCACAAGCCTTCAAAGAAGATCTGTTTATAAATGATTTATCACTCCCTCTTTGTCCTAAAATACATTTTGTGACTACTGCCAGCTCCTTCCCAGAATTCTTTCCTGAAGTGTTTGCTTTTCAAAGAGCAGGTCAAAAGATGAAGCCAGTATTCCTCTCAACATTCAGTATAGGCTTCCTGACTTGGCCTTGAGCGCTGTTTGAGTCCTGTAACAGAGTGCTGGTCTAGGGTCAGTTCTGCTCTGTTTTTATTACTGATATTATTTTTATTTTTTATATTTACTTGTTCTGTGAAGATGCCATTTTTCAACCATTTCACCACTGGTGTTTATTTGTTGGTTTTTGTATGCACCTCATCACCTTCCCTGAGGAAAGATTTTTCTGACAGTCATAGGCTGTGTTTGAACACTGCTGCGTGGCAGTTTTATGAAGTGAGGAAATTTAAGCGTCACTACCAGCAATAAATCAGAAACGTAGCGTCAGCTGAACATGGCTACAGCTCATAGTCAGCACTCCATCAGTAGAGTAGAACTGCCAGGACTCATCTTTGTTCGGGTGATGGCGAAACAAAGATTGAAACTGCTCAAGATGCTTGTGTCTATGAACTACTCAATTATGCATTCATCAAATCAATCTGCATAGGAAACAATCTGCATAATATTCATAATGAGCATTTAATCACCTGTAAAGTTGGCTTATTACCATATTAATGAAGAGCCATTTTTATGCATTTCCATCCATTTGACACTCATTTCGCCAAGTGTATTCTCTTTATTAGACATTGTTTTTGTTAGATTGGTTGGAGATGGGGGATTTGGTTTTTCAGCTCACTGAGGCACAAAGAAAGGATTTGTAGTTTTAAATCACTGCTTGCCATTGTCATAGGCGACAGCTTTTTTCATTAAATGGTGTTCACAACAATACAGGCTTTATAACCCTGATTTCTAAACTATAGTGAAACTATTGAAATTCTTTTTGAGATTCTTCATTGCACATCTTTCAAAAGAAATGTGTTTGTCGTATTCTTTGTAATCATAAGAGTTAGTGATGCATTTGCATCCTTTTTAGCTGTTTTAAACTACTGCTGCATGTAAACAGCAGTACATGGATTTATCTACGTGGCCAAATGCATCCTGTTCTCAGTGTATTTTTTCTTTTGTTTCCAGCATCAACTTTCCTGAAGCAAGCCCTGGAGGGAGAGTATCCCAAACTCTTGAGGCTTTATAATGAGCTGTGGAAGAGGCTGCAGCAGTACAGCGCAAGCATACAGGGGGCGCTAGTGAGCAGTGGTGCAGGTCTAGATGTGGAGCTGCCAGCATCAGAGCATGATACTGAAGATCTGTTCACCCAGACCAAACCAGACTATGAGTGAGTACTCTTATGATAAACACAACAGTAACTGGTATAAATATGGTATTTTTGTATGGAGGCTATATATGTTTTGTTTTTAGAACTAAATTGCAACTATCAATCGCAGAAATGCATCTGACTTAAATTTTAGAGATGCTAAACGCAATCAATGAAACACAAATGCCACGATTTCGCATCATAAAAGCCAGAAGTTTATTATCTACACAAACTGTCATCTTCCAAATCATTCCTGGGGCACAACAAAGATTTTGTTTACCCGCAAAGCGCTCTCAAAACCGTTCTCATCAATCAGACAGCATTTCTGCTGTTCACCTGAATGGAGAGATATGTTAGGAAGCAAAGAAGCCCTTCTACTCTCAAGCACATTGTCAGACAATCTTCCAGAATGCAGTCAACATTTCTGCCAGTATTCTGATCAAACACCAAGATCCCATAATCACAACTGTCCCCCAAGTTTTACGCACAGTTCCTCGTATCGCATAATACCAAAAAAGCTTGTCAGGATGCATGACAACCAGCAATTAAAGCCAAGATTATTAAAGCATCTTGTCAAAAAGTGGCAAATGCTTTTAATATGTCAGGGTGATGTGGGGAGTAAACTAGTTTCTTTGTATTTTATTTTGTAGAGATTCAGTAGGGCTATATTTGGCTCTCATATCTATTTGCTGCTTTGTGGTAAAGTTCAGACACTGAACAACATCCGCTAAGTTTAGAGATCTATTATTATTGTGAAATCTATTATGTGTTAATTCAGTGAGCTCTTTTCACCGTTAAAAGTAAGATTCATCTGGTTTTTCATTTCCTGTGTAACACTAGTGTCAAGATTTCTACAAATACACTTTGCAAGAAGTGTGCATAATTTATGATAATGAATGGCTTTTTGCCCTCTAATTCACATTACCATCATCATCCAGTTTTTATGTAATTCATTACTGTATTATAGTAAAAAAATACTTACTCTGAGATGTTATTTAAATCAACATAATACTATCATGATGTCCAAATACAATTAAAAAAAAAAATTCTTTTCACATTATAGTGACGAAAATGAGGTTCATAATGAAAACTGTCAAATAATATTCTAAAATATGCCTCATTTTCAGACTTGCAGTGTAATGAAATGTCTGAAACTTTTAATGAAAATGGCAACCGTTGGGGAAACAATCATATCTCAGTTACACTTTTATCAACGATTGGTATACACAGGTCAAACAAAAGAATAATTATTGGGAATTAAGCAGCTGTCAGCCAGGAAAGCTAATTTATTACAGTGGCAAAATCAAATGCTGGGGGCTTTGATCCCTACTGAGATGAGGAGTGCAAGTAGGCTACGGTTTCATTAAGTGTTGTTCAGATTGGTCTGCCACACTTTTGATTTAGTCTCGATTTGTAATTATCTCTACGGGCATGCCTCTGATTAAATTCAAGATTTAGGTCAGTGAAATTTTATACATACACATGGAGTATGTGACACACGTGTCGTGTTAAGCAAAGGACTAACTTTTTTTGACATTTTATTTGTTCCAGTCCTGAGAAGGACCTGAAGGCCTCCCTTCAGCCATATGAAGCAGCGTACCTGTCCAAGTCTCTGTCTCGCCTCTTTGACCCCATCAATCTTGTGTTCCCTCAAGGAGGCCGAAACCCACCCTCTAATGATGAACTTGACAGCATCATAAAAACAATAGCCAGGTACACCTCCAATATGCATCCAATACAATAACTCTATTGCATCATCATTTTTCTACCGTGCCACTAAGCTGCCTACTATAAAACCTCATTTTGACCCAATGTTAATGTAGTCCTTCATGAACAAGGCAATCACATAATGCACGCAGTGCATTAAGAGTAAAGACAAATTAAATTATAAATATAGTTACTATTAGTGAAATGAATAAGATTTCCATTGGTGTATGGTTTGTTAGGAAAGGACAATACTTGGCCAAGATACAACTATTTGAAAATCTGGAATCTGTGGGTGCAAAAATATTAAAATATTGAGAAAATTGCCTTTAAAGTTGTCCAAATGAAGTTCTTCGCAATGCATTTTACTAATCAAAAATTAGGTTTTGATATATTTACGGTAGGAAATTTACAAAATATTTTCATGGAACATGATCTTTACTTAATATCCTAATGATTTTTGGCATAAAAGAAAAATCGATCATTTTGACCCATACAATGTATTGTTAGCTATTGCTACAAATATACTCGTGCTACTTATGACTAGTTTTGTGGTCCATGCTCACATATAATACTAAGACTAATCATAAGCAGGCTACTGACTGTTTTTATTGACTGTAATTTGTTAACAGTTTATCCTGTATTTTTTTGCACGTTAGCGAGCTGAATGTTGCATCAGTGGATTCCGGCCTGACGATCGCAGTAGCCAAGAACGCCGCCAAGACTGTGCAGCTTTTCTGCGTCAAGTCAGAGCAGTTGGTAAGACACACACAGAGATAATGAGCTAGGCTGAGCGGGAGGCTGTCTGCTCTCATGCCCCTCAACCCTGCCAGGGAGGTGACACACACACGGTCGGCGACTCGGCTCATTACGAGAACCGAGGTAGGGTGGGGCTCATCTCAACAAGCGTCAGAGAATCAGAGCACCTGCTGAGAGCCGTGACCTGGACAAGAGACCAGGCGGATTCCAACCTACCTAGTTAGACGTGCTAGCTGATTTGGTCTATAAATAGAAGCCACACAGAATGCAATGCTTGGTTGGTAGTTGGTCGACCAAAAAAATAAATACCAGCAGTTGGATAAATCGTTTTGCAACACAATATCCATGCTGTTATACTGTGGTTCATAAACGTGTGCTAAGCTACTGAAGTGGTCAGAGTGGCTTGAGTTTCAATCTCAGTAGTGATCCACATTGAGTTACATGAAGATAACAGCCATCACAAACTTTACACTGAGATCCTTAATCAATAAATCAGTAGATCTATAGAGTTAACTACAAAGCTGAGCTAGCTTCACAAGTGAGTGAATCCTTTCATTCCTTAATCAATCTCGTTTCAGTTAATCAGTTTCAGTTAAATGTGTCCTGCTCTCCAAAGATTATGCAGCTGACTTCTGAGATAAAACAAAAAGTCATTTCTGTCATGACAACTCTCAGAGAGTTTTGTTTGGTCTTGGAATTGATCTGTTACGCTGCTGCTGTTGCAGCAGAGCAAGTACCAAGACTTAACAACTGCCAAGACATCCACAGACATACTGCTGTGAGGCACGTAGTAAATACTGCTGCTTCACATATAACAAATATGAAATAACTCCCATATATAACATACATCTATACAGATGGAGCTGGGGAAGGTGGAGGGGTTTTGGACCGTTCTGCAACTGCTACAACAAGCTCTAGTTAATTATTTGAATGTTGAGCAGCAAGCTCATTGGCTACGGACAGCTAAGAGGTTAGAACCTATCTGCATGCGCTATCTAGAACAAGAGCAGTCAACCTGCTTGTAATTTTCAGTAATCGTTAACTCCTTGGTTAGGTTATTTATTTATGTTTGATTATGGCTGGAGAATGGGTTAGGCTTAGGCAGGACGGTAGCTCTTCACTAACATAGCTGAGATGATTTCATTGTCTATAGACCAATTCAGCGTTTGCAAACAGTGATGGTGCCAGAAAATGAGTTTTCAAGTAGCGGTCTATGGAAGTCATCTGACATTCTGACTATTCTTGCAATTCCGAGATTATATCTCACAATTCTGATAAGAAAAAACAACTCATCATTCTCTCTCTCAGAATCATAAGTTTATATCCCAAACTTCTGTCTTTTTTTCCTGAGAATTGACAAACATACTATTGTTGAGTAAAATCGAGTTATAAAATCCAAACTAGGAGATATAAACTTCCATTTGCAAAAAAAAAATTCAGAAATGTGAGATAAAATAGATAAATTATATGTAAAATGGTATAGTTTTAAATAGTATTTCATGCTGTAACTGTAGGGCTAATACAATATGTCCCCTGTGAACTGCATATGTAAATAATATATAGACAAATTGTTGAAATCAAATTCATGCTTTAAAAGTAGCAGTTTTCATCCATAGTGTGTCCATTTAAACATCTGCGTTTAGCTTCAAATGTTGTCTTTGACGACGGTATTCTATAAAAAAAGATTTGCATTCCGATTCTGACAATACATTTTTGCTCTTATTCCATGGATTTTATCCATTTACCTCCACTTGTTACCAGTGTTTTTCTGCCACCACACTCTAAATTGGTCTATAAGTTCTCAATCACGTAATCCAGTTTTTCCTCTTTTCCAGTAATCATTATTGCCTGAAAAATGTAACTGAAAATTCACCTGTAACTTTGTGGCCTCCTCAATAACTTTTTCTAAGTATTATAAAATCAAGTTTGACTCTACATCATTTCATGCTGAATATGGTTTCACTCTGAACAATATGGAGGTTCAGTGCATTTCAAATACTGATTCATTTTATCTAACTCGTTTTATTTTCCTCTTAGCTGTTTAAATTGCCTTACAGCTGTAGCGAAATGGCCCAACTTGTTCATGTAGGTCTGTCTCCATTCACTGTGAGCTAGAGGTGTGATTGATTGTGCCTGGCCAGGGAGGGTGTGATTGGATTAGTCCGGTGTCTGTCCTCGAATCACTGGCCCACTGACTCGATCTGTCTTATGTCAGCAAGCAGATGAATAACGAGGGTTTGGTTCTGTTCTTTCCTGCAGAACAGATGTGCGTGATGAGCCATTAGAACCACGTGAACTCAATTCAAGGTCAGTTCAGGGCCAAACCTTGACCTCTCCTTGGACTTTCTTCTGGAAATGATATCATTGTAATACACTGCATAAATCTTTCATGCAGTCGGAAATATGTCCTCACGATATCGGGAACAAGAAGCTCTCCAAGTCAAGACACAGATGGGTTCTTTTTGATTAAACCCAGCTTAACACAGGCAGCAAACAGACTCCATCAGTTAATGGATGGATATAAATGAAGACAAAGTGAAGGACTGTATCTCTATTGACCTCTCATATCCTTCCTGCTGTGATAATGGAATGGGACCAAGTCCGATCCACAGATTTACGCAGAGTGCACTTGCAGAGAGAATGATTTCCGAAATGTGGATAAAATTGCTGCCCAATGTGCCATATAGATGGTAGCCCCAGGCTTTAAGAGTGCTTTTTGCATCAGAGAACTTCTTCCATATGATTCATCTGAGCTGTAGCCAGTGTCCTGATGATGTACATTGTCGCCATCCAAATCAGCTGATCCAGTGGAAGCAGCTGTTGCCAGCTTTCTTCAATACTGTTCTTTAGAAATCCTGTATGGTTTTACTTAGACAGGAAAAAAAGTGGAAGTCTGTCATCATTTATGGTGCAACGACCCTATTGGAATTGCTCATTTCTTCTTCTTCAAAATGAATCACATTTTTGAGGGCTTTGGGTTTTAAAATTGGGCAAAATGGCTTGACAGCACCACCTATAACATTTCAAAGAAATGCCCCTCGAGCTATGATTTACATACATGTATAAAATTAGGTAGACACATGTAATGCACCAATACCTACAAAAAATCACCTGATACAAAGTCCTATACTCAACAGAAAGTTTGTCATTTTTAATTTTCTCTGCCGTTTTTGCCATTTTCAGGCGTTGTATGTAAACAAACTCCTCCTAGAGATTTAAACAGATCAACACGAAATTTGGTCAGTGTAATCTAAAGCCCTTTGTGACGTTAAATAGTGAAGATCTTGAGTTTTCGTCAAAGGGCGTGTCCGCGGTGACCGGGCAAACTTCAATGTTTCGCCATGAAAAAGGACGTTGTTGGAGATCAGGCATACAATCCGCAAAAAAATTCACATGTTCGATAAGAGTCCTGACCTGAAGACATCTAAAGGCCAATATTCAGTTATAATCATAGCACCACCTGTTGGCAGCAGTATAAGTGCAAGGGCCCTTTTAATGCTGCTTGCAGCTTCAATTAATTTTTGAAACACAAATTTAGACCTGACTGTTTTTTTTTATCCTCCTCTGAAAGGTAACCAAAATTAGATGATCCAAGAAGGTCATAAAGGCATATCATAAATGAAATAAATATAAATAGAGTAGTTTAATACAAATCTTGTGAAGAGATATGATCACTTTATATGATGAATATTTAATTTGATCTTTTTTGGTTACCTGGACTTTCAACGGAGGAACAGAAAATCTCAAAGGTTTCATTAAAAGTATCTTAAGTGGCTTTAGCACCGGAGGTACCTTTTAATAGTTCCTAGAGCTATTGGCTCTTTTTTTTTTTTTGTATCACAGGAACTAGGAACATATTTAGAGGTTGTTTACATGACAACATTTTCAGCCAAAAACAGGGAAACTTTTTATGCGTTTTGCCTGTTCGTTTACACGACAACAGCGTTTTGGGCGTTATTTTTTAAAAACAGGTTTTAAAGTTTTTGTTTATATGTGAAACTTTTTAAAAACGCAAGTGAAAAACTTCAGTTTTTAACTACATTGTTGTGTAAATGTACCCTAAGTTCTAGGAACTCCATCTGGGGGAACTAAGCTTATGAGCTTAAGGGTACGGTCTAAAACAGTTCTATAGAAACTACCAGTGACGTAAGTGTGCGCCGACTGCAACGCATTCGAAACACCAGCTACCCAGCATTTTTAAAAAAAACATTTAGCTACCTGCTGTCTGCAGCGTTGTGTTCTTTCTCTGCCTTGATGATAAATAACATTGCAAGTTGTTGTAGGAGATGTGTTTACATTCCATATCCGTTATGATAAAATCCATGACACTGTAGGATTACAAATTTAAGAATCTGTTGAAAATATGCTGATCCTATGTTCTGACATAGCATCACAATAAAACTAAGGTAAAGTACATTGTATTTAACATTTAAGGTAAATATGAGGTTATCAGACAAATGATTCTCTCAAGCAAAGTTTGTAGCAAGATGTCCCTGCCAGTTCCTGTTCTTTTATTGTAAGTCAAATGAGCCAGATTACTGAGATGTTCACCTTTTGTTTGTAATGGCTCTCGGTGCCTCTGCCCAGTCTTTGAGTAGTTATGATGACTGGATTAGGACTGGTGTAAATGGGGCACTTGGCTACACTTGAGTACTTCATTTGCATGCTTTGTTTAGGATCGTCACCCAGGTGCTTTGTCTACATTTTAGGGGACTGCCCCCTAAATGTATATAAACTACAATGTATCACTGCCTTAGTCAGACTTTTGAGGACTGCAGAGCTACGCAGCGCATTCTCAATAAAGAATTCTGCTGAAGATACCCAAGAGTCTCCTGGTCTTCGCTTCTGAGTTTCCAACAACAACAAAAACATCTCCAATCACGGTGCCCTTCTTTCATCTGTTGTTGTCGTTCGTAAATGCCACAAATAAATGTGTCACTTTCGTCCGCTTCAAAGTTCCTGGTGCCGGTGCGTATACAACCAGGAAAAACGGCCCAAGGGAGAAATTGGTTCTCTAGGAACCACCATGCTGGCCAGTTCCTAAAACTGAGTTCCTAGGACTATGTGGTCTGAAAACCCCTTTAAATTATGGCTCGAAGATTAACCAAACACTACAGAGTAAGAAAATGATGACATACTATAATAACAATAACTAATGGACATTCTCCCTAACCGAAGTTTTGTTTTTTTTTTTTTTTCAAAAATAGGTCAGTGTTTGAGTTTTAAAGTAGCTTCCTGTAATCTGGTTTAGCTGCAGGGGAAATATATGACAACAGTGCACTTCCATGAGGATTACAGAGGTATAAGAATGTTTTTGGTCCTCAGGCGGGTTTACGGCAGACCTGGGGTCGCACAGCAGTTAATCTCAGAATTGTTCATTACTGTATTGGACTGCAGATATGCACCGGAGGCTACGCTTTATTTAACATCAGGTGTGAAGGAGCAACCCACCTAGAATCATCACTAGCGCTACCGCACCTCACTTGGCATCTCCACACCTGCCACGGGAAACGTTAATTAACCGTTGCCTTGCCATTTTTAGACTGTTGCCATGGTACCCCTGCTGCCACTATCCTATGTGGCTTTTCCTCACAGACGACGTGTGAATTTTTTTTTTTTCTCCCCAATTTTATTTCCCCAGCCCCTCACCTTTGATGAGAGGTGTGATGTCTTGGAGGTTGTGCTGTTTTTTTACAACTTCGACTTTGAGTTGTTTTGTCTGTAGTGGCTGTTTGTTTATGTCAGGAGGCAGCAGTGCGGCACGAATATGTGTTTGCGTGAGGCGGTTCACTCGTGACTGAGACAAGCTTTCGCTTGTTAGTTCCTGTGGTGTGCCACTGAGCCGGGCAAATCCTCCTCCTTTTTTGTCTCCCTGTTGCTCGCCCTCCAACCCACAATGCCAGCTGCTTCTGCTGTCTGAGCTCCATGGTGACGCCCGTGTCTCAGCATGCTGACCGCTGTGCCACCACTGAGCAAAGCGCTTCTGACCTCAGACGAACACTGGGACATCTGGGGAAATTAGTGGGAGCCTGCAGCCGCCTCGCTTTTGATGTTGATTCCTTGATTATTTGCTCAAGTCTTTGGCTGTGATGTTTAATATTGTTTTTTTTTTTTTTTTCTTCCTTCTTTCTTCTGTCTTTCTCAGCTGTGTACACAAGGGGACGCCAGTCAGGTGATCGGACCCCTGACGGAGGGTCAGAGGAGGAACATTGCTGTCGTGAACTCTCTTTTCCGCCTGCAGCAAGCTGTGGCTAAAGTAAGAAAACCAGCTCTCATTCAAGACACTGTGGTTACTATGTTTCAGTTCACTCCAAAATGTAGAATTCTGTCATTTATTCACCTTTGTGGTGTTCCAAGCCCATATAACTTACTTTCTTCCAAGAAACATTTGTCCTAGGTACTCTTTTAATGAAAGTGAATGAGGTTAGATGCTCTTGAGCGCCAAAAAATAACAAAAAACTAGTTCAAATGACTTCAATATATTTGAATGCACACTGCTGCAAAAGACACAAAACTATAATATATCATTCATTATAAATATATTTTTGTGCTTCTCATTAAAAAATATATACACTGCCATTGAAAGGTTTGGGATTAGTAAGATTTTGTAATGTTTTTAACACATTATGCTCATAAAAGTTTCATTTATTTGATCAAAAATACAAAAAAGTAAAATTATTAAAAATTATTGCAATTTAAAATAACATTTTCTATTTTAATAAACTGTAAAACACAATTTATTTCTGTGATGCAAAGCTGAATTTTCAGCATCATTACTCCAGTCTTCTGGAGTTCTAATATTCATTCTAATATCCTCATCAGTGTTGTAAACAATTGTGGTCCTTAATATTTTTTTTTACCTGTGATACTTTTTTTTTTTTTTTTTAGGATACTTTAAAATAAAGGAATTAATTTCCTTCAAACAAAGAAAAAATATAATGACTTTGAACACTTTGAACAGTAGTGTATATTGTAGGAAAAGATTTCTATTTTGAATAAATGCTGTTCTTTTTAGCGTTTTATTCATTAAAGAATACTGAAAAACTATCACAGGTTGCAAAAAAAAAAAAAAAAAAATTAAGCAGCACAATAGTTTCCAACACTGATGATAAATCAGCATATTAGAATGATTTCTGAAGGACTGTGTGACACTAAAAACTGTAGTAGTAATGCTGAAAATTCAGCTTTGCGTCACAGCAATAAATTCTATTTTAAAGTACATTAAAATAGAAAACCACTATTTTAAATTGCATATATTAAAAATGCGTCAGTTTGTCTAAATTTCTTTCTTTGGTAAGTGTCTGGATTATCAGAAGTTTAACCAAAGTTCTGGTTTGGCACCCTGTAGATGTTCTGCCATATTCTCAAAACTGTGTTTTATTAACAGATGATCGTAAGAATTCACTCAGCAGGACGTATGAAATCACTGTTCCATGCCAAGAAAAGGTTTTGTAGGGGCATTTAAATAGAAGTCAGTATGAAGTTATTATAGACTCCTGCTGTATTATAAAACTCCTCTGTGTGTGGAAAACAGTCCACCTGTCTATAAAGAGCATATGGCTGCAGTGTGACTTTACTCCGTCTTTTCTCAAGAGACGATCTTGAGAAACTGCAGACTCACCACCACTCATATCTGTACAATATGAGTGGTGATATTTCACAAGTGGCTTTTTTAGCACCAGCTGATGTAGTTCCCAGTCTGCCCCATTAAAAAAACATGCCAGCAGCAGCCAAAGCTTTTTCCTTCCTGGTGTGATTAATAAGGTAATAAAAAGAGATTTCTCCATGATTAAATATTTAAACTGGAGGTGATCAAAGTTTTACTGGTGAAAAGTAAAGGTGCTTGTTGCAGTAAGATTATTTTTTTAGGGCTTGGACTTTGAGTGAAGATAGGAATTATTGTTCAAGGGCTCTAAACATTGAATGATTGCTGACTTTGAGTTGTTTTCAGGTTGTATCTGGACTGGGTACCTTCCCTCCTGCAGCAGAGCAATCGCTCACAGCATCTTTAGAGGTAAGACACAACAAGATCCTGTTTATACTACCAGTCAAAAGAATTTTAATGTTTTTTAAATGTTTTTGAAGTCTCTTCTGCTCACCAAGCCTGCATTTATTTGATCCAAAGTGCAGTAAAAATGTTAAATATTTTTACTATTTAAAATAACTGTTTTTTTTAGTTGAATATCTTTTAAAATGTAATTTATTCCTGTGATTTCAAAGCTGAATTTTCAGCATCATTACTCCAGTCTTCAGTGTCACATGATCTTTCAGATATGATTCTAATATGCTCATTTGCTGTTGAAGAAACATGTTTTATTATTATCAATATTTAAAACAGCTGAGTACATTTTTTCAGGATTCTCTGGTAAATAGAAAGATCCAAAGACCAGCATTTAGCTGAAATAAAAGCTTTTGTAACATTATGCAGTATACCATTCAAAAGAATAAAGTCAGTATAATTTTTTGGGGGGGAAAGAAATTATAGAAATTAATCCTTTTTTTTTTTAGCAAGAATGCTTTAAATTGATCAAATATAATAAAGACATTTATAATGTTACAAAAGATTTCTATTTTAGATAAATGCTGTTATTCTGAACCTTCATTTTGTCAAAGAAACTTGAAAAAATTCTATTCAGCTGTTTTCATCATCATAATAATTATAATAATAATTAATGTTTTTTGAGCAGCAAATCAGAATATTTGAATGATTTCTGAAGGATCTTGTGACTGGAGTAATGTTGCTAAAAATTCAGCTTTGAAATCACAGGAATAAGTTACATTTTAAAATATATTAAAATAGAAAACAATTATTTAAAAAAAATATTTTACTGTTTTCGCTGTACTTTGGATCAAATAAATGCAGGCTTTGTGAGCAGAAGAGACTTCTTTAAAAACATTAAAAATCTAGTTTAACATCACTGCAGTGACGCTGACATAGTAAATGATATATATAGTCACAAAATGAAAGACAAATCCAATCAAGACTGTTCACTGGAAATGCATGTTAATAATAGCGTGTAAACGAATAAATGACCACATTAGTGACATTTAATATTTCTTTTTGGTTTAAATATCGGCTCACAGCAGGTAATGTCCTCTATATTCACACCATTCATCACGATTTTGATAGAGACGGTGCAGCTGTACACAAACACACACACACAATCTAGAGGTGTTTTTGGAAAGTAATTGGGTAAACATTGAGCTGCTCCAAATTCAGCTCTCTCTCCCCCGAGGTAAATTGGCTATCAGATGAGTAAACTGGTCATTCTCTTCCCCTTCGTCTCTTTTAACGAAACCTGCCAGCTGTACGGATGCGCACACACGCTTTAACCCTTGATCTTTAAGTGTAAACAACAGTCCAAGGTGAAAACACATTACAACACTTTACCGCCCGCTGTCCTGAGTTGAGGCAGTGCTCTCCTCCCATGTAGGGCATGTCATATCTATATCCCTGACCCAAATGGCTCACATGACGTGGATGTATGGTCTTGTGGCCTTCATTTGCACATGACCCATAAAGTCCATGAAAGCATGGTTTTGCAGTACAGAACAGAAACAGAACGAAACAGACCATCAGCACCACCCAAGATCCATTTGGCGCTGTGAGGAAAGAATGACGGGAAAGCTGAGTACGTGACGACCAACTTTGTTGTGAAGGAGTTTACGAAGAAAAGATGTGCAGCGGAGATTTGCTCTTTATCTCCTGCTTGCAGGGGATTTTGCCGATTTGGTCAGAGAGACCTATTGGGTTTGCATTGATGTCGCTCAGAGATGGAGAGCCGGATAAGAGCCTAGGACGAAGGGGGGCCAGCTGCCGTGACACACACGATGGTCAGACTGATGTCCCATCAGCAAATGTCAGGCAGTCACATGGGAGGAGGGACAGCAGGTGTTAGCGCAAGTCACCATGTAATCGTGTGTGAAAATTCTACATGAACCAATGACCTTCAAAAGTTTTCACATGTTCAGTGTCTTGGTTCTGTCTCTTGTTGTTTTATTCATATTCTTTAATTAACTTATTTTTGTGTGTCTTTTGCAGTCGGTTCAGGCTCTGATGAGTAGTGCCGTTCAGCCATTGCTAAATTCTGTTACCGACTCTGTCGAAGCGATACTCATTACTATGCACCAGGAGGATTTCTCTGGGTAAGCAAGCAAAACATGCACTACATGACTATTATAATATGTGCTGCATACAACTCGGTGTATGGGATTTTTTACAGAATTGGTCCAGAGTTGGAAATGTCTTGAAAAGACGTCTTTTTCCAAACTATTTCTATGTATGCAAATTGTACACATACACGTTTTCAGTAATTGTGCAGTTGATTCTCATATTGTTTTCAGGAAGTTTTGGAGTATTTGTGCTCTCCCTGAAACAGTAATGATAATTTAATTAGTAGAGTTATATAGGCCTTTTAGGTTATTTTGCATGCATGTATATCGTAAATATATTTTTTTGCTATTTTATTAACATTTTTTCAGAGGCAAATTCATAACAGTTAAATTTTTTACAATATTTCAAGTGTAATTTATGAAATTTGTTGTATTTTAATCTAATTTTTCTTTGTAAAAGGCAAAAAGTTGAGCATACTGATTTCAAAGTTAGAGATTCATTAGTTTGAACATATATTGAACCAAAAAATATCATAACATCTTAGCTGATAATTCATAAAGACTTTATTTTTGACAAAACATGCTTCGGTAGTGACAGTGCTTTGGTAGCAACCACATAACATTACAGAATTTTAAATACTAAAACACTACTAAAACATACTACAGTGCAAAAAAAATTGCATAACTTCTCCCAAACATGAGGATTATGTGTTCCCTTTTGTCAGTACTGAAATGATGGCATGTTTCATCTAAGATTTGAATACTTAAACGCTTTTTAAATGTGTTTTTTTGTTGTGGGACACCAGTTTGCACTAATTCTGTAGAATGGTCCATTTACTGCGTACCATTCCATGTAAGGCTACTCAGTCTGCATAAACAGTAGTAAATTACACAACCTCAGTAGTGTCCACTTATTTCGTAAATTTAAAATGGTTAAATGCAAAGCATTATGGGATACCGTATCCCATGCAGTAGGGTTTTTTCTAAACGACTAGTAGAAGTCAGAAACAGGTTTGCTCAATTTTCACATATATATGTGACCATTTTAAAATACCACACAAAAACAAATGAGAGATGTCAAAACTGGGATTTATGGTTGTACAAAGACTGTGTTTTCCCCTCGTGAGCTTTTTCTCAAACACTAACATGGCATCTGGGATTATGTGCCCTATTTAGTCTTGTCGAGGGCAGTTATGAGACCAGGTCTCTCTCAGCTCACCATATTTCAACATGAATTGAATGAGTGTAATGGGTTTCCTGTTGTCATATTTCTTTACCCTTTAACAAAAAAGTAAAGTTGGCACCAATATTTTTAAGTTTGGAAATCACAATGGTATGATGACAGGCTACTGTAGTTGCCAAATTAGTTTTGCTTCTCTTTGATTTTTCTAATGTTTACAACTTCACAAATCTCCATTCAGTTATTCATGTCCTCATTCTTAAAGACTGAATCTGTGATGCAACAGATTGCACATAAATGAATGTGGGGACGTGCATGTACATTTTTAGCTGTTATTATGGACACATTCCCTGAAGATTCTCTTCCACATTCATCTCTCGTTTTCTTCTCCACTTCCTCTCACTCATTGGTATGGGTGGTCCAGTGAATACAACAGAGAGCGATGTGCCAGCGTTTGATAACATTTAAACCGTCACCCCTGTGATTCAGCACGGCTTCTTTTGTCCACATCTCTCATCCCCTCAGGGCCACTGGAGTCAAGCTTGGTGGGCTTGTTTTATTTCTGTCCCCGCTGTCGGGCACTCCTGAGGGAAGACAGCAGAGAAATAAACATGCTATAGAGACGGCTTTGTCCAGAAACACCCCCAGTTTCACCCTTTCAGCAGAAGCTGCTAAAAAGAGTTGGAAATGAGCTAAAAGGGCAAATCTCACAAATCAGTGTCTGAGTCTTATTTTAGACCAAAATGTAAAGAAATTAATTATATATATATATATATATATATATATATATACCACAAAACCAGTCATAAGGGTCAATTTTTTAAAATTGAGATTTATAGATCATCTAACAATATTTGGCCAAGATAAAACTATTTGACAATCTGGAATCTGATGGTGCAAAACAATCAAAATATTGAGAAAATCACCTTTAAAGTTGCCCAAATGAAGTTCTTAGCAATGCATATTACTAATCAAAAATTAAGTTTTGATATATTTACGGTAGGGAATTTACAAAACATCCTCATGGAACATGATCTTTACTTAATATCCTAATGATTTTTGGCATAAAAGAAAAATCGATAATTTTGACCCATACAGTGTATTTTTGGTTACTGCTACAAATATACCCATGCTACTTATGACTGGTTTTGTGGTCTAGGGTCACATTTGTAGTCAAATATAAAAAATACATGCTGTATTATATAATTTAGTAACAAAAAATAACAATTATAACAGAAAAACACATAACACCGAAAAATTTAAGGTAAAATATTTAAAAATATAACGTTATCATGAGATTCACCCAAAAATGACCAATACGTGTAAAGAAAAACTGACTGTCACTTGCTAAAAGGCATTAACACGACGTTCCTTTTTTGACATCGTGAGCGTGTATTTCAGCAGTTCCAGTAGCAACACATTTATGATATTGATTATGTGACAAAGGAAATCAATGTGTTGCTTGTAGCTGTAGTCTATGCTCACATTACAAGATTACAGTACACTATTCTTGTGTGTGTTTGTGTGTGTGTGCATGCCCAGTCCTTTACCAGCAGGTGGTCGTCCAGACGTGCCGTGCTCTCTGTACATGCGTGAGCTGCAGGGCTTCATCGCACGTGTGATGAACGACTACTTCCGCCCACTGCAATGTCTGGACTTCTTGTACGATAGCACAGAGAACATCGCCCAGCGTGCCATCACCCTCTTCATCCGCCATGCCAGCCTCTTGCGCCCACTCGGAGAAGGAGGGAAGATGAGGTTGGCGGCCGACTTTGCTCAGGTGAGAAATACGAGGGTCAGCCTTCCTAATTTTCTTTTGTACATGAAACACAAAGTAAACGGGAACTAGGGCTGTTAAGGTCCAAAAACCTCCAAAAGTAGAAAAAACGGTCCGTCTAAAGTGTTCTGTTGTTGTATGGAAGCTTTCTGTAGAAAAACAAGCAAAATGTAAGCATTTTATTCATTGAAAATTCACTGTAGCTCCCAAATTAAATACATGGTGTTTTTAAACCAAATAATTCTGAAAACTTACCCTCATGTTGTTTCGAGTCAGTTATCATCATTTTGGAAAGAGGGGCTCTCAAGCTCAAAAAATGACAAGAAAAAGGTAATTTTTCTGAAGTCTTCTGAATTCATTCGTTAGGTTTCTGTGAGAAAAAGAGCAAAATTTAAGCATTTATTCACCGAACATTCACTCTATTTTTCACTGTAGCTCTCAAATCATAAGTATTGTAACTTTACACCAAATAATTAATTCAAAGAAAATTGAAAATTGTCATCATTAACTCACCTTCGCGTTGTTTAAAATCCGTATTCAGATTTCTTTCATCAATTAAACACAATGTAAATGGGAAACTGTGGCTGTCAAATTCTAAAATGACAAAAAAAACACCATAAAAATGAAGTCTTCTGCTGTTGTTCATAGACTTTCTGTGAGAAATAAGCAAAATTGAAGCATTAAATTTATATCTCAAATCAAATATGTGACTCTGGACCACAAAATCAGTCTTAAGTAGCATGGGTATATTTGTAGCGATAGCCAAAAATACATTGTATTAGTCAAAATTATAGATTTTTTTTATTTTATGCCAGAGATCATATATACAGTAAACAGTAAATATATCAAAACTTAATTTTTGATTAGTAATATGCATTGCTAAGAACTTCATTTGGACAACTTTAAAGGCAATTTTCTCAATATTTTGATTTTTTTTTTTTTTTTGCACCCACAGATTCCAGATTTCCAAATAGTTGTACAAATATCAATGGAAAGCTTATTTATTCAGCTTTCAGATTATCTATAAATCTCAGTTTCAAAAAATTAACACTTATGACACTTATGGTTTTGTGGTCCAGGGTCACATACATGATGCCTTTAGATCAAATAATTCATTCAGAGTGAAAATTGTCATTATTTACTCACCCTCATATTGTTTCGAATCCATATTTAACTTTCTTTCAATCATGAAACACAAAGTAAATGGGGAATAGGAATGTCCAGCTCCAAAAAAACAACAAAAGACTCTTATTTCTTTAGTCTTCTGATGTCATACATAAGCTTTCTGTGAGAAACAGCCAAATTTAAGCATGTATTTACTAAAAACTCTTAAAGACATAGCATGTTTAGACTTCACATTAGGTTTGATGTCACAAGATGCACAAGAAACAACATTTGAGATAATTGACACCCAGTCTAATAGCACCATGTTTAAGTTCTGTTGTATCTAGAAAGCACTGAGTGTCTTTGAATCTGTGATTGAAAATCTCACATGCATGTGTTACAGATGGAGTTGGCCGTGGCTCCTCTTTGCAGACGTGTTTCAGACCTGGGTAAGGCATACCGTCTCCTGCGATCTTTCAGGTGAGTCTTTATTTACAGTCTGGATGATGTCAGGTGACTTTATCTTCCTGTCCTCGAGTGACTGCACACAGCTCCCGAAGTCACACACTTAGAGTGATTCTGTGTCTATTTTTCACACAAACGCTCTCAGTTTGTGTTATCCTTTGTCCCCGTCCTTCCCCTGCTGAGACAAAGAGGTCGCCTGGAGTCTTCCCTCTGAAAATTGCTGTTAATTAACAGCGAGAGAGAGAGAAAGGAAGGTTATTAATGGAGATGCTCGTCTGATTAGCTGAGGAGAAGTCAGTGTCAAATTATCTGTGCGGATAATACTCTAATGCTCACCTTCCGTTGCTCCTTTGTTGTTTTAGTTTGACTCATGACAGCTTCACCTTCTTGGTCTTGATTTATCGGTGCATGTTATTCCAAATGAAAAGGTTTTCTGTCATAATCTTTCAGTTTTTTTGATTTAAACCGCTTGCATGTTTTTCAGTTTTAAACGCTTTGCTAAAAGCAGCATTACGTATAAATGCGAACAGTGATGTGTTATTGTTTTGTTTTTGTACCAGAGAGGAAGTTGGCATTTAAGTTTTTATAGTTGACTGCACTGGTGTCTCATATTATAAACACATTGACGTTCGAGTTTGATTAAGGCGGCATGCATTCTCCATACTTCCTCCAGGCAATCTAATAAACACCAGTGAGGTCTCACAGGATAACTAATCAAATTAAACCACTGACATCTATGCCAGCTCTGGGAGCGACTGCCGTGCATGGATCCCTCATGAGCAAGGCCCGATTCCCCAATAGCAACTTTATTTTACTCAATGAGCGTGTGTGTAAGCATGCAAAATGATGTCTGGCAACCACAGGGGAAAGATGTTATTACAAGAGAGCCCTAAGATAGAGATATAATTATTAATATGGAGATATTTGTCTCGTTTGATCACTGTTGAGGGACCGCAGACGGTAAGTAATGAAATTTCTGACCCGAACCGAGCTGCGACTTGTAAATGACATTGTTTTTTTTTTCATACTCATAAACTTGTTTGATTAAATACAGCCTTGCAGCTAATAGAGTACAGGGACATAGTTACCCTCTAGACATGTGTGTTTAAATTCGGAGTTGATTCATGAAAGTATCTTGTGATTTTTGTGACCTTTCCTCTGTTGCACATGAAAAGGATGTTTGATATGGAAATATCAGTACTACTATTACTATTGTAGAGGCTTCTGTCTTTTGCATCCTTTTGCATACACTTTCATTGATGGCTGAGTAAAACTAGTTACACTACCGCACTTTTACTTATCCAGGCGATCAGATGTATGTACTTTGGCTGGTGATTGATAAAATGTATAGAATGCATAGACTTGCATTGTTTTTCATTTATGAAAATAGTGATGCAATTTAAAAAATCATTATATTGTCTTCAAGCAATGATCAAGTAGCATTGCACAAGGTATACTTACTGCAGTTTGTTGAGAAAAGCTGTGCTTTTACTTACCTATGTAATCAGATATACGATTTTCAGCTGGTGAACAATAACGTAGCAAAAAAAAAAAAAATCAGGCTTGCATTTTTTTCCATTTATGAAAATAGTGGTGCATTTAAAGTTATTTTACAGAAGACTCATAATAAGATTACAATCCCATTATATTGTATTTGAGCACTGCATAACTTGTTGAGAGCTGTGCTGTTATTTAGCGATCTGACTTTTGGCTGGTGAGTAACTGTACGCAGTTTCAAAAAATGTATAGAGTTGCATTGTTTTCTATTTATGAAAATAGTGATGCAATTAAAATCTCATTATATTGTTTTCAAGCAATGAATAAGTAGCATTGCACAAGCTGTACTTACCGAAGTTGTTGAGAAGAAGTGCGCTTTTACTTATCTATGCAATTGGATGTACGATTTTCAGCTTGTGAAACATAACATTTGAAAAAATGCGAAGACTTGCATTTTTTCCATTTATGAAAATAGTGCTGCATTTAAAATTATTTTAAATAAGTGTAGTAATAAGATGAAATTTACAATCTCATATTGTATTCGAGCACTACATAACTTGTTGAGAGCTGTGCTTTTACTTAGCGATCAGATTTTTGGCTGGTGAGCAATAATATGCATTTTAAAAAAAATGCATAGACTTGCATTGTTTTCTATTTATGAAAATAGTGATGCAATTAAAAAAATCATTAAATTTTCTTCAAGCAGTGATCAAATAGCAATGCACAAGCTGTACTTACCGCAGTTTGTTGAGAAAAGATGTGCTTTTACTTACCTACGCAAATGGATGTATGATTTTTGGCTTGTGAACAATAAGATTCAATTTACTATATCAATATATTTTGCATTCGAGGACTGCATAAATTTTGAGGACTGCCACTTATTGAGAGCTGTGCTTTTACTTACCGATCAGATTGTTGGCTGGTGAGCAATAATACGTCTTAAATACATAATATGCATAGACTTGCATTGTTTTCTATTTATGAAAATAGTGATGCAATTAAAAAAAAATCATTATATTGTCTTCAAGCAATGATCAAGTAGCACTGCACAAGGTATACTTACTGCAGTTTGTTGAGAAAAGCTGTGCTTTTACTTACCTATGCAATCGGATGTATAATTTTCAGCTGGTGAACAATACCATGTATAAATAAATTCATAGACTTTTTTAGACTCCTTTTTTTTCATTTATGAAAATAGTGGTGCACTTAAAATTATTTTAATTAAGCCTCATAATTATATCAATTTATATTCTCATTCTATTTGAGGATTGCATAAGTTACATGTAAAGGATGTACAATTTGTGACTGGTGAGCGATAATACATATAAAAAAAAAAAATTAAAATTAGATTCACTCCACAATCTTATATAGTATTCAAGCACTGCACTTGCACAAAAATAAACCTCACATTTGATTGAAACTGGGACTTTTTTTTTTCTGTTACTGAAATATCATTTGCATCTTGTCAGCAGTGAGTAGATATCTGCTGTGAACCCGCTGGAGAGCGTCATTTGAGCTCCACTTTAACATGTCACAGACATTTGGTGAATTTTATTAGACGTTTTTTCCATATGCACCTACCTTTCAAATCTTCAGCATTCATTTCAGGCTCTAAATTGCACCCGGATTGTGATTCCCAGTGAATATGAATATATTTGTCTGTCTCTGTTTCAGACCGCTGCTGTTTCAAACGAGTGAGCACATCGCTAGCAGTCAAGCGCTGGGAGATTTGATTCCATACAGCACCATATTGCATTTCCTGTTCACTCGTGCCCCGGCTGAACTCAAATCACCACATCAGGTACGCACACACACACAGAGTCGCACTAATGCGAAGAGATGGAAACACCTCGGTTATAGATCCTCAAGGATTGAGGTTTTAGGTTCGGGTGTTAGCAAGCAAAAGGTTTCTGAGGTTAGATCCTGTTTATTATGCCCTTGAGCGGGGCAATTCACCTCAAGTCGCCCCATCGCAACTGTCCCTGTGATTGACCTACTGTAAGCTGCTTTAGATAAAAGCTTCTGCTAAATGACACATTTCATTTTGAGTGCTCGGACTGGAAAAGATGAAGATATTTTTAGACATTTTATAAAATGAGGGTTCTCTAAAATAGCTTTAGCATGGGCGGATTTCTAATGCTCTTATGTACCACTAATATTGCTTTCCTTTATAAACAGAGAGCGGAGTGGTCCATTTCTCGCTATTCTCAATGGCTGGATGACCATCCATCAGAAAAGGACCGTCTCACTCTTATTAGGTAAGATCTGAGGCTCAAAATTGCAACTCCAATTCACTATTGTTACCGCTTTTACACCTCCCCAGCGACACCCTCTGGTGGGAAACTAACACCCATTTGCTTTAACTTGGTTAGCAGTTCAGTTTTCACCTCTAATACCTGTCAAACTAGAAAATTCAGGGCTCCCACAACCACAGAAAAACTGGAAATACTGGAGAATTCACTATATAAAAAGTAATGAATTCCTGTTAAGTAATATATATATATATATATATATATGTATATATATATATATATATATATATATATATATATAGTAAGAAAACATGGAAATATCAGGATTTTGTGTGTGTGTGTGTGTGTGTGTGTATATATATAATTTATTTATTTATTAATTTATTTGCAATTAGAAAAAAATAAAAAATTTTAGATTGCATTTAGTAAAATCAGTTTCTTACAAATTAATTTGAAAAACTGATAAAAGTTGATGCAATGCATATATGTATGTATTCTGTTAAAAATATATATTTTTATTGCATTCATCTATTTATTTATTTATTTATTTATTTCTGCATTTAGAAAATAAAAACTTTTTTTGATTGCATTTAGTAAGAAAACCAAGAAATATCAGGAAATTTTAATAAAAAATGTATGTATGTATATATTTCATTTTAGACATTTTGTATTATATAGATAGATTTTTTTTTTTTGGATTTAGAAAAGAAATTCTAAGTTTTAAATAAGCGTTTAGTAAAATCAGTTTCTTACACATTAATTAAAAATAATTCCAATTTGATGCAATGCAAATATTTATGTATTCTATTAAAAATTTATATAGTTACTATGAAAATGTCAATTATATATCCATGGCTTTTAAATATTCTATTGATTTCCATGATTTTTCCAGGCCTGGAAATCAATTTTAAATTTCCAGGTTTTCCATTGTTTTGGGAATCTTGACTGTGATTTCCAAATATAGAAAAATCACGGACATTTCTTAAGCGAATATACATTTTTCTAGTTATGCTCAGCTCTAAAATATTTAATTGACTATAAATCACATTTTATGAGTGCAAAGTTTGCAATAATTATCATTTAAAATCCCTAATCATAGAAAACTCAGTAATAAATCAGTAGTTCAGACCAGAAGTGAATTTCTCAGTGCAACATCAGCGCCCTCTAGTGGTGCTCTGGAGAAAATACTGCAGATTTTCTTTGATCAGCGAAAGTAATGAAAAACTGACTTTCCTTTGTTGCAGGGGAGCGCTCGAGGCGTACGTGCAGTCTGTCCGAGCCAGGCAGGGGAAGGAGTTTGCTCCGGTGTATCCCATCATGCTCCAGCTGCTGCAGAAGGCCACGAGCGTGTCATAGGATCTGCAAACAGAGCCCTGTCTCATTAGAATAATGTAGACAATCTGTCATAAGAATACACCCATCTTTATTATATTTCATTACATTATTATAATTGTTTTTGTTGAATTCAGAAATTAATATGTATAGGTTTCCAGTGTGTTTTTTATGGGTTGTTTGGTTACTACTGGCTTTAATAAGAATCCTTACCTTTTTAACAGATCTACACATATTTAAATTTAATCTGTTTTGGTGGGTGCAGCAGAGTGCAAAATTATTACTAAACACATATAAATGCTGATTAAAGAATGTCTTATGCCTTCATCACAGATGTCTCATTCAGGTTTTGATTTATGCCTTGGTTATATCTCTGAGGAGTTAGCTTTTCACAATTTTTTTTAGATTCAGAAATGGTTTGGATTATTTATAATTACATTTTGCAATGACACTTATTATAAAATTAATGCAATGGCATTGTAATTGTGATTTAACTGTCCAAATACTAACCTTTGTTGATGCTAGTAGATATTCAAAACAGTGAAAGGAAAATGACAATGCTGCTTTAAAAAAGAACATGTATTTATCACTATCATACAATTATAAATAACAATTTTGAGATCCTTTAAATCAGAAGCATGCTCAGTAATAGGTTGAGAGTCATAGCATTGGTTAATAATAGTACATTACAGGCTGTCAGCTGTATTACTGTAAGCCTGGTGAATAATAAGCTGCCTCTTAATATTCAGCTCTGGTTCTGGTTCAGTTCTTCTTCCTGTCTGTGAATCCCTCAAAGTCTTTTCTTTGCCACCAGGGGCCGCTTCAGCCAATCTTCAGAGACAGGAGATCCTCTTTTCATGTCTGTCTCCATCTTACACTCTTTTCACACTTTTTTTATTTGACCTACATGGCACAATCCCAGATTTTAGTGTTTAATATGTGCTGTCTGTGGGTTTGCCAGTAATATGCAGCCCTAAAACATTAATTCAACTTGTCTTTCTCTCCAGTTTTGCATAATCATGCAAATGTGATTCATCCACTTGACTAGCCACTCCTTGAAAAATTAAATGAATTTTGTGTGCACGTCTTAGACGGACAGTTAGTCTGAAGTATTTGCGGTGCATATTTGGTCTATATAAATAATCGATCTTGGCATATAAATGACATTAAAAATGATGCAATGTAACATGCACACAAACAAACCCAAGATGTTTTACATTATTAAAATATATGTAAGATAAAAAATTAAGTCTTACCCAGTGTCTTCTTGTATCTCAGCTCTCACAAAAGCAGTCAGAGGATGAAGACCCTGAATATAAATAAAAAGAAGCTTAAAAACTGCTGAAATCATTAAAAAAAAGCAATAATCTGAAAACAAACTTTTAAAACAAACAACATTAAATGCATTAGAAAATATGTTATAAAGAATGTATTAATAGTGAAATACAAAAAACTGAAGTGAAGATAAATGCACAATTATATGAATGAGTATATATAGTATTAATTTGCTTTTACATAGTTTTCTAATTTATTTTTAAAGCAATATACACTTTTAAAAGTTTGGGATTTTTAATGTTTTTTAAAGAAGTCTCTTATGCTCATCAGCGTTCCATTTATTTTATCAAAAATGCAGAAAAAAGCATTATGAAATATTATTGCAATTTAAAATAACAATTTTCTATTAACATACTTCAAAATATAATTTATTTCTGTGATTTAAAGCAGAATTTTCATCAGCCATTACTCCAGTATTGTTTCGAAACCTGTGATACTTTTTTCAGGATTCTTTGATGAATTAAAAGCTAAAAAGAAGAGCATTTATTCAAAACAGAACAATAAAAGTCAATTTAACACATCCTTGCTGAATAAAAGTATTAGTTTCTTTCAAAAAAAAAAAAAGAAAGAAAAAATGTACTGACACCAAACTTTGAACGGTAGTGTATATTGTTAGAAAACTTTTCTATTTTGAATAAATGCTGTTCTTTTTAAAGTTATATTCATCAAAGAATTCTAAAAAAAAAAAAAAAATAGATTCCAAATAAATATATTTCCAACACTGAATGATTTCTGAAGGATCTGGTGACAGTGAAGACTGGAGTAAGGAGTAATAATTTACAATATTACAGTTTTTTCTATAGTTTTAATGAAATAAAAAAGACTACTTGGAAAAAAAATCTTACTGATCCCAAGCTTTTGAACGGCAGTACTTATGTCTCAATAACATAAGTACACATATATGTAGGTAAAAAGTATGTGTGTACTTATGTTTATGACATAACTGTGATGCATATCTGTTTTATTCGGTTTAAACAGTGTTTAGTTAGTCAGAAGTATTTGCGGTGCATATTTGGTCTCATATAAATAACCGATTTTGACATATAAATGACATTAAAAATGATGCAATGTAACATGCACACAAACAAACCCATGATGTTTTACATTATTAAAATATATGTAAGATAAAAATTAAGTCTTACCCGGCATCTTCTTGTATCTCAGCTCTCACAAAAGCAGTCAGAGGATGAAGACCCTGAATATAAATAAAAAGAAGCTTAAAAACTGCTAAAATCATTAAAAAAAAGCAATAATCTGAAAACAAACTTTTAAAACAAACATTAAATGCATTAGAAATTATGTTATAAAAAATGTATTAATAGTGAAATACAAAAAACTGAAGTGAAGATAAATGCATAATTATATGAATGAGTATATATAGTATTAATTTGCTTTCACATAGTTTTCTAATTTATTTTTAAAGCAATATACACTTTTAAAAGTTTGGGATTTTTAATGTTTTTTTTAAAAGAAGTCTCTTATGCTCATCAGCGTTCCATTTATTTGATCAAAAATGCAGAAAAAAGCATTATGAAATATTATTGCAATTTAAAATAACAATTTTCTATTAATATACTTCAAAATATAATTTATTTCTGTGATTTAAAGCAGAATTTTCATCAGACATTACTCCAGTATTCAGTGTCACACGATCCTTCAGAAATCATTCTAATATGCTGATTTATAATCAATGTTGGAAAGTTGTGCTGTTTAATATTGTTTTGAAACCTGTGATACTTTTTTCAGGATTCTTTGATTAATTAAAAGTTAAAAAGAAGAGCATTTATTCAAAACAGAACAATAAAAGTCAATTTAACACATCCTTGCTGAATAAAAGTATTAGTTTCTTTCAAAAAAAAAAAAAAAAGAAAAAATGTACTGACACCACTTTGAACTTTGAACGGTAGTGTATATTGTTAGAAAACTTTTCTATTTTGAATAAATGCTGTTCTTTTTAAAGTTATATTCATCAAAGAATTCTTAAAAAAAAAAAAAAGATTCCAAATAAATATATAAATAAATATTTCCAACACTGAATGATTTCTGAAGGATCATGTGATGGTGAAGACTGGAGTAATGATGCTAAAAAAAATTCAGCTTTGCATCACAGGAATAAATTCTATTTTAAAGTATATTAAAGTAGAAAGCCACTATTTTAAATTACAATAATATTTCACAATATTACTGTTTTTTCTGTGGTTTTAATCAAATAAAAAAGACTACTTGGAAAAAAAATCTTACTGATCCCAAGCTTCCCAAGTCTCAATAGCATAAGTACACATACACTACCGTTCAAAAGTTTGGGGTCAGTACATTTTTATTGTATCTTTTTTTTTTTTTTTTTAAGAAATTAATACTTTTATTCACCAAGGATGTATTAAGTTAATAATTAAAAGTTTATTAAAAGTTAATAATAAATAATTTACATTGTTATAAAATATTTATATTTTGAATAAACACTGTACTTTTTAAACTTGTTATTCATGAAAGAATCCTGAAAAAAAAAAATCACAGGTTCCAAAAAATATTTGGCAGCACAACTGTTGATATTATCCAACATTGATCATTCTAACAATAAATCCATATATTAGAATGATTTCTGAAGGATCATGTGACACTTAAGACTGGAGTAACAGCTGATAAAAATTCAGCTTTTCATCACAGGAATAAATTCTATTTTAAAGTGTGTTAAAATAAAAAACATTATTTTATATAGTAAAAACATTTTGCAATATTACTGTTTTTTTTTCTATATTTTAATCAAATAAATGCAGCATTGGTGAGCATAAGAGACTTCTTTAAAGACTATTACAAGTCTTACTGACCCCAAACTTTTGAACGGTAGTGTATTATGTAGGTTAAAAGTATGTGTGTACTTATGTTTATGACATAACTGTGATACACATCTGTTTTATTCGGTTTAAACATAGTGTTTAGTTAGTCAAAAGGCTAGATACCACATTTCTGTGTTTCTTACACTATTATTAGATATATTATTCTATTTTTGTGATTATGACGTTGAAAGTACGCTTATGTGGGGGTAGTTTGTGGGTGTGGGGATCCTCTCATATTACACTCCTTCCCGCGACAAAACGCTCAGTCGCGCCAAAACCCCACCTGTGTCACTCACCTTTGTTCCTGCCCGAGACTGTCATTAAAAGCAGCCAGGAGACATTCGGCACTTATATAATTATAATTAATCATCTGTGGTGATTAATTATGTCCCCGCTGAGTTACAGAAGCGCCCTTAAAACTTCAGGCGCGCCTGTAATAACCGCAGAAGCACATCAAGCAGAGCGCGCCTATTGCCCCGCCAACAATCTCCCACAGGCTTAGTCAGAGCGCGTCTCTGATTGGCTGCTACGGTCGCTTTGCGGCATTTCCTCCTCGTTCGACCAATCACCCTCGATATATTTGCATAGCGGCGACATGATTGGCTGGGGGAGGGTTTAACTCTTCAGAGCGCCAGAAAACAAGCTTTAGCGGGTGATTCATACTGGCTTGACCAGCGGTACGACTGAAATAAGAAGATTACTAGCTCAGATCTTCTTATTTAGAGAGAAAATTATGATTATTTAAAGAAGGATCACCTTCGCAAAGGATTTATTTACGTTTTGGGGATTTTTCTACTCCAGGACGGACGTTTTAAGGTAAGAATATAAGTTTATTTTTTTTTATCTGACTTGTGTGATCTAACATGATATAAAAATAATGTAAATTAATCTCCTTTAAACTCAAGTTTAAACGTTTTACCAGTATTCAAATAATCAGGATGCATATGAAAGGATTTTTGACATTATAAGCATGGAGCTGAGCTCCTACGATATAATGTGAAATAAAACATATATTAAAATATTGTGACAATCATATCAATGTAAATGATTTCAAAAGTTTAACCGTTATGTTTTTTCTTCTGAGAATCTGATTTGTTTCGTTACCAGGCAACTGGTGAAGATATTTGCGCCAAAATCTTGCCACCATCATCAGATCAGATCACTTTTTACGAATCATGTGACTATTAGTCATATGTTCCTTATTTAATACATTACAATCGTTTGTAATATAATACACAATATACTAACAACGTAGTATTATTTACTAGCAGTATTTCAATAAGTTTTGGCAACATGTTGCAATAACTTCATTAGTAAGTAACAAACTTCACATTAATACTTTACCCATCAGTTTATTTATATTTAGATGTGTTATTTTGCAGATATGTACTATATAATGTAAAATTGTTGTTATTATATATTAATAACAATGCAAAACTTAATATTAACACGTTCAGTAATGAGCAAATTTACTAATAGCATAAATGTGCTGGTTATGACTGATTCATTTTTCTTTTTTTAGATGGAGATGAAGTGTTTAACTTTAAAGGATTTGCTTAGTGTGAGGACGCTAGTGAATAAGACAGGCTCAGATGATACTGGCAACACAAATGACCAGAAAGTAAGAGATCTAAATGTAATTAAAGCATTATTTTGTTTGAATTACTTAACTCATTAGATTAACCTCTACCCGTGATTTCAGGAGAACATCTGCATGGACCGAAGGAAAATGACACCACTGAAGTGCGAGTCTGCGACGGCAGCTGTGAGCGGACTTCGTAGAGTTTCCAGCCCAGATATCGCCCATATAACCCCCATTAAACATGTGGAGAGGGCCCATCCGGACCCCTGGACCCCAACAGCCAACTTGAAAATGCTGATCAGCGCCGCCAGCCCAGATATCCGTGACAGGGAGATGAAGAAAACCCTTTTCAGACCTATTGAAAATGAAGAGACGGCTGTAGAGGAGGATGAAGAGGAAGAACTCGACGACTCGTGTCAGGTATGAAGAGAATAAGTCTAAATCAGTGTAATAATTGGACACTTGTTAATGTAATATATTAATGTATCTGGTTTTATTTCTCTTTATTTCAGTATGAAGCGTTAGACGATTCTGAGAGGAGACCCAGTCGCAAACAGAAGAGTTTGGGGCTTTTGTGTCAGAAATTTCTGGCCTTGTACCCTGATTACCCAGAAACCTCTGAAAGCATCAATATTTCTCTGGATGAAGTGGCCACACGCTTAGGTAAGAGAAAATAACTCCTAAATTGAATTAAATTCCTTATTTCTGTATAAAATACAATGTATTGACTAGTGGTTGACCGATATTACAAAGAGAAGGGTGGCTGATATACATGATATCACACTATTTGTTTTAAAGATAGTTAAAACATGCATAACAATTGCTGAAATTAGGGGTATATATGTATTTTACATAATATTTACAAAATAGAAATAAATTATTTAAAAATGAATTACATGCCAAAAATAATTAACTTGATTAAAAAATATGCAAAAAATAATAAACTTAATTTTAAAAATACAGATTCATGTATTTTTATTTTACATAATACTCGCAAAATTAGAAATAAATAATTTGAAAAATAATTATATGAAATTTAACTTGATAAAAAAACCAAATCTGTAACATAAACAGATTTATGCTTTTAAAAGGCAACTTCTTGACTTTGTAATTGTATTATCACATTTTTCACAAATAAATGCATGTTGGCTGTTTGCTGACAGTAGATGAGAAAGTATTTTAGTATTTACTAATCTGTTACTGATAATAGAAAATCAAACACTATTTTTTCGTTTACTGTAACAGATCTCATGCACAAAATAAAAGTCCTGTACGGCATCAAAATAAAAGTGCTTCTGACACATCAGCCAAAAATAAAAATGCTGTTAATTAAAAACTGCAAAATATCCACAATTATTAACTCTGTGTGACACAGGCGTTGAAAGGAGACGTATTTACGACATTGTGAACGTACTGGAGTCTCTGATGCTGGTGAGCAGAATGGCCAAGAACCTGTACGTGTGGCACGGACGTTCAGCACTGCCGCAGACCCTGCAGGATCTTTATCAGGCCGGTCGAGAGCAGGGCTACCATCTGCAGATGGACCAGAGAGAAGGAAGCAGCCCGTATGCCGCCCACCACATGCAAAACACACACGGTATGACATGCACACATATTCTTGTTCATACTTTTTTTTTTTTGTAAAAGTATTCATGTTGCATTTAAAAAAGATTTAAAAATCCGTCTGCCTGGTTGCATGATGCATATACTGTCATTTGAATGATTCACTATATTGCACTTAAACAGTTTAAAGTGAAACCATAGTGACTGTTGCCCCATTAACACCATTATTAGTGTCTCACCCGTGTGCTCCATTAATCGGTCACCTGTTTACAGAGTCTAGGGCATCACAACACTGGTTGCCAGGTCTTTGTGTTGATCACTGGTAATCCCATCACAGCACAGGGACTCTTTGTTATAACTGTGGCCAAGGAGAGAAGCTAATTATTCAGAGAAAGATGAAGCTGCAGGTTTAGACATGTTTCTGTTTGCTGAGCCCTTGTAGGGGTGATTTGATTAAATCACATCACTGTTGACCTTTGTTTGAGGAAAATACGCTCAATTCAGTAATAATACAGTTTGTATGTAACTACAGGTACTATGTCTGCTTGTAACTTAAGCGGATATGGTTTTAGAATATAGAGTAATATTATTTAAAAAAAATAAATAAATTAGTATGTTATGCAAGGTTATTATAGTTAGCTAAAACCATAAACCTTTGTTAAATTAACTAAAATAAACCTAATATTTTTTTAAAAAAAAGGTGAAATTTTAAAAACATACTTGCAATGCAACATTTCTCATTTTGTTTAATTTAACTTGATGTACTAAAATAACTAAAACTAAAAAAAAATGAATAAAATCTATATAGACATTTAAATATATATGAAAATTACAAAGAAAACAGAAAATATAAAAATTAACCTAAAAATAATTTTGTTAATTCTGACATTTTAAAAAAGACTAGTTAGCTAAAGCCATAAACCTTTGTCATATTAACTAAAATAATCCTAATATTAAAAAAAAATCTTATTTTTAAGTAGTTTAACTTGATGTACTAAAATAACTACAACTGAAATAAAATACATACAAACCTACATACGTATATATATATATATATATATATATATATATTAACTGAAACTAAAATAGCAAAGAATAAAAATTTAAAAATTAACCTAAAATATTAATAAAAACTATAATAGTATTTCAGTATTAGTAAACGTCATGAACAATCTTGTGCCTTTTTTCTATTCAATGCACAAATATAGAAGTTACGGCAAATATGAACATTATTTTGTTAATTCTGACATTTTAAATTAAAGCAAAACACACACAAAAGAATCTCCAGGATATACTATAATTTTACATGCTTCAAATGAAATCATCTGACTTTTCAAATGCACATTAAAAAATGGATGTTAGCTGAAAGCTCTGGTGTGTCCAGCTAATGAAATGAAATCTGCTAGTGATTTTAGCCCCAGTAATTCTGTTAAATATTTTTATGTAATGCCGCTTAACTTTTTTAATTATCCAAAGTGAGCACTTTTACTACACCCAGATGTCTCAAATCTGTATTTATTTGTTTGTTTGCTTAGTATCCAAGTGTTTAATTTCACTAGATTTGAGCATGTAAATGAATCTCTTCGTGTTTCCTGAGCTTGATGTCTTGATAAAGAAACGAAGCATCCTGCTGTCCTCGTCTGGATCTTCTGATGTGGTTATTGTGTTCGCTGGCTTCTCGTCCCATGTGGCCGCTGTCGCTAAGCAACAGCTTTGCTTTCTAACAAAAGCTTATTACCGTCCCATCATGAGGGCAGGAGTCACTCGACCAGCCAATTCACCAAGCAATCATGGCATTCCTCATATCTACTACCTCTGATTTTCTGCTGCCAGTCAGCTCAAATTTATTCACTCATCCTTTATTCATGTCTTTTTTATCACCACAGTTGGTAAAACTGAGAAAGCATAATTCCTCAACTTACCAAGAAACACTTTTTACAGTTTCTTAATTTGCTATGATTCTCCCAAGACCTTTATTTCAAAAACAAGTGCATTAATGCCTGAAATGACAACTTTTACATGTTTTATAGTGTTGTAAGCATGCTTTATCTCTCTCATACAGCCGCCTCCAGCAGACGGAAGGACAAGTCGCTCCGTATCATGAGCCAGAAGTTTGTCATGCTGTTTCTAGTCTCTAAAACACAAACAGTTACCCTCGATACGGCTGCTAAGATTTTAATCGAAGAGGGTCAGGATGAGTCCAGCCACAGCAAGTACAAAAGTAAGACATCTGCCAGTTTTACTATTTAAAATATTATCCGTTTCATTATTGAATAAGTGTAGCTCACAATTGTTTTTGTTTGTGTAGCTAAGGTGCGACGTTTGTATGATATCGCTAATGTCCTGACCAGCCTCAATCTGATCCAGAAACTTCACGTAAGAGAAGAAAAGAGCCGTAAACCCGTCTTCAAATGGATCGGGCCTGCCGATTTCCACAGCAGCAGTGGTAGGTCCTGTTTAAACACTTGAAAAATTGCTTTTAGTATCTTCAGTGTGATTATATTGTGATCATTGTCTTTTAGATTCAGGCGATTTGAGAGTCTCAGAAGCTCAGATCAGTACAGTCGGGGAACGACGGGAGAAGATGACGCGTCACTCTTCCTTTCAGGTCATTCCTGCCCCCTCTGTCAATCAAAGACGGATAAGCTCCGCCCCCAGCACACCTCACAGACCTACAGGTGAGAACTGAGAACCTTTAATGCTAGAATGCTAGGGTGTCGTTTACATTTGAAAGAATTTATGTGATGTTTTTTGTGTTTGTATTTTCAGACGAGCCTGTGGATTATTCTAGAAAGAGCGTGAACACCAGCGCAGTGTGTCGACTGCAGTTTGGAGATAGGTGAGTCCACCTGTATAGAATTTGTATTTGCAGACATTTACACATATTTCAAACTTTAGTCATTTACAAATACTGCATATTTAGGCTGAAAGGTTGTAGGTTCAAACCTGACGTTGATGCATAGCCATTGATTACTAACATGTTAGTTTAGAATTATTCATATACTACACTAGTACATTGCACAAAAAAATACAAAGAAATAGCGTGTAACACATTGAATTAAACGTGAAATTTTAAAGTAGAAAAACTAGTATTTTCTTGTAAAATGTAATCCAATAATGATTTTATTTACAACTTAGAAAATTTCTTTTTTACAGTATTATAGAATTTATAATAATATTTAGAATTAGCTTTCATTTTTAGATTTCCAATTTTCATGTCAAAATTTTGGTGCTTTTGCCATTTTTTATGTATTTAATGTATTATAGAATGTATAATATTATAAATGTGGCTGTTGCTTTTATTTTTAGATTTCCAGTTTTCCATTTCAATTTTGTTTGTTTTTTTGTTTGTTTTTTTGTATCTCCATTTAGCATAAATTTATTTTTATGTCAGTTCCAGTAATTTTAGTACTTCAGTTTAAATGTATGATTTTAAAAAATTCAAAAAATATTTTTACAGTGAATTATAATATCTATAACATTTTGATTTAGCTTTTATTTTTAGATTTTCATTTTAATTTTTTTTATACATTTTGTCATTCTTATTAGAATATTTTAACTTAGCTTTTTTCCAGATTTCATTTAAATTTTAGTTTGATTTTCAGTAATTGTTTCATTCTTATTTTGAATATATTCATATTTTGAATTAGCTTTTATTTTTTGATTTTCATTTCAATTTTGTTGTATGTAATTGTAGTACTTAAATTTATGTATTTCATTTAATTTTTTCATCTAATATGTTTCAGCTTTTTTTTTTTTTTTTTTTCAGTTAACAAAAACTATTTTTAATTTTACTTCACAACAGCACTACTGATCACTAACTACTGTGTTTTATACATTTATAGTGTTCAGCCCAGTGGAAGTCCTGTAGTGTCATCTTCCGGACTGGCATCACTAGCAGTCCCTCTTCAAGCTGATGTGCCGTATGCCCAGTTTGCTCCTCACCCGTTAGCGTACCTGCCCGGTCTGCCACAAACACCCCTGCTCATGGTGTACAGCGGACACGTCCCAGACGCCGTCACCCAGAGGTCACCCGTCTCAGGCCACAGGGAGGGAAACCTGAAGAAGAGAGAGAGACAAGAGGAAGAGGATGATGATCAGACAGCTAAACGAAGCAAACGCTCAGCTTCCATAGAAAGTGAAATGGTGAGTTATATGAGCCAGATTAAAACTATATATCTCAGATATTTCCGACAGATAGATTTTAACATGGTGAAATCACTGTAATGCACAGCCTTGAGTGTCTTATTGGTTTTATAATGGCGGCAACCACAATATTATAAACTGTCTGTCGTTATGAAACCAGTAATTTGATCGCTAACTTATGTGAATGCCTCACAGGGTGAGACTGAGAGTCTGAGCTCCAGCGCCAGAAGGTCTCCAATCTGGTCTCGAGAAGGTTCCCCGTGGGACGAGGCCTCATTTGGGCCGATGAATGAGGAAGACGCAGGAGCGCCCAGCCCTAAAGATCCCCTCCTGTCCTCTCATTACCTCTATGTTCCCAACACAGCAGGTACACCAAAACCTGAGCATTGAATAGCAGTCTTTTAGATTACACACTCACTCTAATGATTTAAATGGCTGTTTTCTCTAGGTCTGAATGGTTTAAACTTTCTCATGCCAGCGGGACATACACAGGGTGGAGTGCCAGCCGTAGCTATGCCATATTTTTTGGTGCACTCGCCGCTCATAGCAGGTGCAATGGCCACCTCCAGCGCTGAGGGGGCTGCCAGCGGCGGTCTAAGTTTCAGCATGCCCACTGTGCTGTCACCGGCCCGGTTTGTGATGGCAGGAGGGGCATTTGGTGTGGCTGAAACAATGAACAGCCCTGAGCATCATGGCCACAGATTACCAGCAGCCACACTTTCGCCACAGGGACCACAAACACAAGAAAGCCCCCAGCCAGCACAAACACAGGTCAGCTTACTGACTGCATACTGTTTTTCAGTCATGCACTAAATTGAAATGGCCAAATTATTGACCAAAACTGTGGTGTTCAGTTAGTCCTCCAATGGTGTATTTTGTGTTTAGTCTCTGTTTTTTCCCAGCTAATGTTTTCAGAACATTCTGGCAAAGTTATGAGGTTATCTGGCAACATTCTTTCAAAGCTATTAACTGTAACTTTAATAGAACCTTCAAAAATCTGGCCTTTAATAATATTCTCAAAACATTAGCACAAAAATATTACTTAATGTTTTTTAAAAGTTTAAATTACTTGTTTTGGAATGTTCAGAGAACATTCAAAAGGTAACTTTCCCAAAATAATACAATGGAATGTTTACTTAACATTCAAATAAACAAGAAAAAAAGCCATTTTAAAATTTAAAAACAGTAATTCTTAAACATTCAAAGAACATTCAGGGGAAAAAAACTAAAAGTTTTATAACTTAACAGAATGTTAGCAAAAGTTTTTAGAAAATTATTCAGTGTTATTTAAATGAAAACTTCGGTTTCGTTAAAAAAATTAATTTTGTTATCTCACTAATATGCAGTGAACATTTCAAACCTTTATGTTTTGTTTGTGACCCTGGCCAGTCTCAAGTAGCACAGGTACATTTCTAGCAATAGCCAACAATACATTGTATGGGTCAAAATTAAAGATTTTTCTTTTATGCCAAAAATCATTAGGATATTAAGTAAAGATCATGTTCAGTGAAGATATTTTGTACATTTCCTGCCGTAAATATATCAAAACTTAATTTTTCCTTGATAATATGCATTGCTAAGAACTTCATTTGGACAACTTTAAAGGCGATTTTCTCAATATTTTGATGTTTTTTCACCCGCAGATTCCAGATTTTCCAGATAGTTGTATCTCAGCCAATTATTGTCCTATGCTAACCGACCATACATCATTCGGAAGCTTATTAATTCACCTTTCAAGATGATGTATAAGTCTCAGTTTCAAAAAAATGGACCCTTATGACTGGTTTTGTGGTCCAAGGTGACATATATTGTTTCTGACCTTCTCACTTCTGCTATTTCAGACTCCTGTGACACCAAAGGAAGCGGCAGTGGGGTCCAAATCTTTCTTTGAGACGCCTGGAGCGTTCGGGTCTCTCAGCACCTCACCGGCTGCCCGCAAAAGAGGCTCCGCCCAGAGGAGGCTGGACATCGGACACGCAGGAGCCAATTAAATTAGCTGCTGCATTTGTGTCATTACATTTTCATGCTTCTGTGGTGCTAGAGTGCCAAAGACAGAAACAGCATTAAACAGCAAAATTTGACTTGAATAATTTCTGAGGAAATTAACATTTCTTGTTTACTAACTAGGGAACATCTGAATGCAGAGGGCAGATACTAGTGAGACACTGTTACACACCCTCTTGTGGCTGTATTTCTGTTTTCCCCCACCACTTTTGATAGTATTTTGGAGTTCATTTCACATCCGTGTAACAGTGTAACAGCATATTGCCTGATTTTGTTTACCGTTATTATTTATTGAAGTATTCCAGAGGCTAAAATCAGCAATCCAGCTCTAGCACTACGTATTTAAAAATGTGAAAATGAATTAAGTCTGGATCAGTCTCTGAGAGGAAGCTACAAATCTGCTCAATAGTATGTTCACTATTTCAACAGTTTGTAGGAGTGCCATACTGGTGAAGCCGACTTGCGTATTTGTTACATGATGCCTTCACCACAGAGAATGAATGAATTTTAAGTGTATTTTGGATACATAACAAAATAATGGTTGTAATGTTTGACACTGTTAACATTTAAGGTGCTACAATCTGTGAAATGAATAGGAAACAAAGACATACTTGAATAACCAGTGTATATGATCTGCAATCACTGGAGCAAAGCAGAAATATCACAGTACTGTACTGTTTTAAAACAAAGTATGTTTATGTATTGACTGTTCTTAGACTAGTAATAAATTATTTTTGGAAACATAAATTTGGATTGAATTTTACACAAAAAGGTGTAATTCATAGAGCTGTACAGTATTTACAGTTATTTTACTGTAACACGTAGTGTTGAATATTTTGTATACATATGTTAATTTTTGTATCTGTCAGTGTTTAAATGTCTGTTGGATGTTTAAAGCTGCACTGCTGAATCTGTATGGTGCTTTTTTGTTTGTCAGATGTATTTCAATCATTTGTGTGGACACAGGTGTCATGCATGTAATACATAAATATATGTAAAATGCAACATTATTTGTAAAATCGTGCATTCTTTTAATTTCGTTTGTGTATGTTCACAGTACAGATGGGTTTAATTTTGTACGACCACAAGATGGCAGCATATACACAAAATTATGTATAAGACCCTTTTAGTGATGCATTTAGTTGGCAAAATCTTAAATAATTTGTCCTCTGAGATTTTGAAATTAAAATAATCAGTGTTTACCAGTTGAACACAGTACCGTGACAACGCATTGATTTGCTAATAACTGTCTTTTAAAAGGTTAAAGCAACTGTTTTAATCTCTATTTCCTTAAAATATCAGTTTCAGCATGGTACAAATTTATAATAAGGCGAGCAGCTTTTGTTTCTTTGCCCAAATGTCTGTTTTGGGAATATGTAAGTTTGGCGAGCGGGTACGAAATTCCGCGAAAAGGGTAAATTGCTTTACGGCAGCAACAAATGCACGACAGTGGTATATTTACGATAGTGAATTTCACTCACTTAACTGTAGGCGGCTCCAACGTCACCAAAATACACAAAACTAAATATATATAGTTGCTTTAAATTAAACCCAAAATAAAATCCGTAATCAGTGTTGCCAAGTCTGCGGAATTTGACTTTTTTAACACTGTTGCCGCGGATTGTTTTTCATGTCAGCGGGTCGAAGCGACCCCTGACCTTATATTTAGCTCCTAAAATGGGAATTTTACCAGGGTAATGTGTATTACACCCCCACAGAACGCGGTTTTTACCGGGGGGACCCCTCCGAAACTGGGCTACTTTGGGCTAATTTTAAGCAACAATTAGGCAGGATTTGCTCTGATGACCTGGCAACCCTGACAGCTATAAATCTTAGTAAGTATAGCAGCATAAGTCTTAAGAAAAACTTTAATTTGTCAAAAACTCCATTTTTTAAACAGTTATGAAAATTGTGAGGTGTAAAAATTACATGATTTTGGACCATTGTAAATACTGTAAATCTCTTCCTCACCGCCTCGTATTCATCCCTGTTGAATTCAATATGGCGTCTAACCTTAGTAAGGATTAATTTTGCCATTTTATTTGCGTTTAAGACACATATTTAACAAGAATTACACTTAAGTTTAATTCCTAGGGTTAAGAGTGTGTGAGCTTTAATAATAGTGAGCAGGCCTTAGCAAACACCCTAATTAGAAGTGTGTGTGTGTGGTCTGTATTATAGTTTTGTATAATTATCTAATCTAGACGAACACAGTATAGTGCTTGGCAACATGTTAACGTTCATTAATGCTGTTTGCACACAAATAGACCTGGCAACCCATTTTATCATCAGAGTTAATCCTGTGTGATTAGCCATAACCTGCATTTTGCCATTAACAGGCCAGTAAACCTTAGAAAAGACTATTGAGTTCTCAGAAATAATAAGGTTTAAGACCAAAAAATGACACAAAATTAACCAAACGTTGTGGATAAATACCGTAGGCTCTGTATAGATGGCTCAAGGCACAGTGTGAATGAGCCGTTAAACAGCTGATGACATTCCAGAAGCTCTTTCATGGGTAAAACAGCTCACGTCAGAAACAGACACATGCACGGAAACCTAAATAAGCAAATCTTACGTTTTAATTTCTCACACACGTGCCATTCCTCAGCCTCCCCAGTCCAGTTTTACCATAAAAGGAGGAGGGACAGAATGCTACATCTGTTTTTCATTCCCTCTTTCTTTCCAATCTTAACTATAAATTCCTTCATTTGGTCTTATGTGCATTCCAGATGAAGGCCTGGATGAAGAAACTGGAAGAAATGACAGCGTACTTCTGCGCTGCTGTGTTATTATACATAGAACAGCAAAATGTGGTTTTTAAATATCAAAATACGCACTGTGCGGTCATGCACAGCACTTTCCCCCTATTGTTATATCAGTTGAAACTTGTTTTTCTGCCCGAGAAGTGTGCAAATAAATGACACTTGGCTTAGTATTCTGTTTACACAGTGACATTCAGTGTCCAAATATTTTTTGGGGTCAGTGTTGGTCAATTTTATTGATGTCAAAGTGTATCAGCTCCCTAAATGACAAGTGATGCATGCTGGGTAATTACAGGAGCTGATTTCTGAATAGCTTTAACGAGTCATTCATCAGACTGCTCTCCCACACACATTCTTTTACTGCCACACCTCACACCACAGTATGAAACTGTCCTCAATACTCAGTTAATTAGTATAATTAATGATGCCTGTCAGTGTGTTTTTAGTGGAACCGTCAACATTATTCATATCACATGTGCACTGGGTGCAGTATTCTGCTCTGGCCTTTTCCAAGCTAACAAAAATGTGTTTTAAGAATGTTGTATTAATGTTCAAAGTGAGTTATGAAAACATTTCTGAATGTTCTTTGAACGTCCAGTTTTTTTTAAATGTTTTTTCTTGGTTACATACAGTCAAACCAAAAATTATTCAGACACCAGATATAATTTTTTATATTTTTTTTTGTGGGTGCAGGACACTATAGTTAATTAAAATAAAGTAAACTGTGATTTAATATTCCCAAAAATTCTTCATACAGTGGACTACAGATAAAATTGATACAAATTTGGGACCAAAAATTATTTGGCCTTAAATGTTTTTTATTTAATTGCTAATGTGAACTTTTACACCACAGACTGAACAAACTTAAGCATTGCTTGGTAACTGGTCAACAAAGTATTGATAGTTTTGTAAATATTGTCATACTAACAGTTGTCTGAATTTTTGGTTAATTGTAATACCTTTCAAAGTAATCTGACATTTTCAAGATGAATTTGTTCTGACACACTTTAACTCTGAGTTCTTGCCGTATTTTATCAAATTTTTTTATTTTTCTAAACTATAGCGAATAAACTGTGATAATGTGATAAATGGTGAAGGTATCTGAATAAATTTTGCTTTGTACAAACGTTAAGAGAACATTCTATTTTAGAATTTTACGACATTACGAGAATGTTACTTTTGAATGTTTTCTGCACATTCTGAAACAATTAGTAACATTTGAAAAATGTTGTACAACATTAAACTAAAATGTTTCAGAAAACATTCCATGAAACACTTTTTGTGGTACCATTATAAAAACTTAATTAAAAACCAGATCACTTTGAACAAATGTTCTATCCACATTACTAGAAAAAAGTTTGACCATATCATTGAAAGAATCTTGCCAGCCAAACAAAAATAATCTTTTATATACACTGCCCTCCAAAAGTTTGGAAACGCCCTAGAAAAGTGGGGTTTTGGACAATATTGGCATGAATCCTTTTTAATTTGTGATAATATTGCACTGATAAGGGACAACACAAACTATGAAAACATATTTTTTTATATAAACAGTTCGTACACAGAAAAAAACATAAATTTTTGATTCATCCAAATATCCAGGATTAGCAGCTATCACAGCTCTGCATAATCTGGACCTAAATTCAATGTATTCTAAACTTAATTGGCAATCAATTGTTGAAGCTATTAAGGTGTGCTGACCCAAAAATCTTTTAAAAACCTGGGCCAAGTTTAAACAAGTAACCAGGCGTCACAGCTGGCAAAGGGGCATGTTTGACTTTGACATATGTATATTGCCATTATTATGTAATCAAAATGAAAATGATTATTGCTGGTCCTCAATGACAATGTATTTGCACCAAAAAATGATAAGGATGCTGATATCATCCAAAACCACACTTTGCCAGGGGTGCTTCCGAACTTTTGAGGGGAATGTATTCACATAGCCTAGCCTTCATATGGCCTATTTTGAAATCAAGAACATTTTACATTCTTAGAAACTGTGTAAACTCTTTTAAAACGTTTGTCTACTTTTGATGTTCACTATCCGAACATGTTCAAAATGATTCACTTGATAAAATTATGCTTACCACATCTATTTACAAAGGCAAGCATTGCAGTAAAGATCATTAATCTTATCAGGTAAGTCTGATAACACCATAACAGGCAGTATGAATCAAGGATGAAGTAATAAACTCCTAACAAAGCCACATTTTAAAAAGGGTTTAAAATAAACAGACACTCAACAGTGAAACATCAAAGTCAGTGTTTATACTTGCACTGCACAAAAACTTAGGCTATGACAGTTTTATATTCTCATTGTGTACTTTCATACGTAAATAAATTATTCAAGATTTTAAAAGTTCAAGTGAAGAATAAATTAATGAATCAGCCCACCACTATGACACCATAATGTGCGTCAAGTACGTGAAGTAACACGGCGTAATTGTGTAATGATGGCGTCATCAGGGTGAGGGCAGGTTTGTGTGTGTGTTTAAAAAAACACTCCTCCTTTTCTTCCTCTATAATTTCGTGATGACATTCCAGCCTGTTTGCTGAAGTTCACTGGAGCTCACACTGGAGTAGTTTGGGAATCTGCTGGAAAACACGTGAAAACTCAGGTAGGAGAGTTTTAAATAGCATGAATTTAATTATTGAGCCTAAAATACGTTTTATACTATATATCAAGTGCATGCTTCTGGAGGTGTTTTTCTCAAAAGCTGGATTAAAAGTTAGGCAAAAATTAACCAGAAGTTCATTTACAGTGTGTAAATGTGTTTTCAGATATTTAGGTATTAAAATAAATACATTCATTTGCTATAATACTTAAAATTGACACAATGTAAGACAAAACATCAGAAAAGAAGCGCTGCTTTATATTTATTTCTATTTGTTGCTTACTTAATATTTACGTTTAACGTTTAGCACCTACCTATTTGATATTTACCTAGGAGTTAAAATGTATATAAACATGCAAACGGAGCAAATGTTCTTTGTCCATAAATGTGCCATTTGCATGCTTGGTGCAATTCATTTTCCTAAACGTTTCGATGCACTTACCATAAAAAGTTATACTGCAGACCATATCATGTTCATATTATTTATTATCCATTATGTTAGTGTTCATTGGTATTATCATGCATTTATGACTTTTTTTTTTAATGTCCTCAGATGCACACTTAATATAAATAGAAACCTTCATATAAAGACACGTGCATGCATTCACACATGGATATTGATGTTGGTTTTAAGGAAACTCTGAGGCTTTGAGATGCTTGTCTTCCCTCATGTCTGGACATGTGTTCAGTCTGTAATCACTCTTTTCATGCTTCATATTCGTTTATTCATTTTCTGAGTCCTGATGTCATTGTACAGAGAACAGCTCATGTTTTCCTGGAGAGCTGAAGCGATGAGGTTTATGAGCGCTTAGCCATTTTATTTGAATATTGTTGGAGAGGTCTGATATCATTTTAATTTGACTAGAACAACTGAACACATTGAAATGACCCTTTGCTGTTTTATGACTGTTTTGCCTTTTGCTTCCACACATTGTCTTTTTAACAAAAGACTCACTGGCTCTATTTGAGTCTCCATTGTCTTGTAGCTCCTGGTGGTCTTGTGTGTTTTGATGTTGGGGTCTCCAGACGTCTACAGGGTGTTTACTGTCTGTAGTTTGCCTTTATTAGCGCAGACGGGTGAAGTGGGTTTTTATGGAAATGTAATGTCTCAGTATGTATGTAGCACACCTGGACATTTTCCTTGACCTTTGAACTTTTGCAGGATGGTTTGAAAGTTTAAAGCTGTGCTATTCAAGAGTTAATTTTTATTTCGTGTCTTCATAGTTTTTTTTATCATGCCAAACTGGGGTGGAGGAAATAAATGTGGCGCCTGCCGCGGGACGGTGTATCACGCTGAAGAGGTCCAGTGTGACGGGAGGAGCTTTCACAAGTGCTGCTTCCTTTGCAGTAAGTAAAACAGAAAAACAATTCGCTGTTCAGGGGGAAGCTCATGATAATAGGTTCAGGCTACAATTCACCCAAAAAAACAAAAAACAAAAAAATTAAGCAATGCATGAAAATTAAGCATGTTTTCCCTCTAAATATTCTTTTTTATTTTATTTTATTTTATTTTAATCTCACAATAACATGTCCAGGTCAAACTCCCCAAAAAATCGAAGGGAAAAAAAACGCTTATGTTTTGCACAACAAAAACAGAGTTTTTATGTTCATGACGTGGCATGTTTTCCGCCTAAATTTATTTTATTTTATTGTATAATTGTATGAATGTACACATTTAATTTAATTTTATTTTATTTTATTCTAGTTATTCTAGTCTATTCTTAGTTCTGATAAATAATAAATAAATCTGCAAATGTATACTTAATGGTTATAATCATATAAAATATAAAACTGTATATAAATATTAAGGATTAATATTTACAAAATGTTGCTTCATTTATTTTATTTTATTTTATTGTATTTTTATTTTATTTTATTTTATGTGTAATGGCCATTAGTTACGATGGTGATTCACATTACTTGGAAAAAAAAAAAATTAAAATAAATAAATAAGTAAATAATAAATTAATCTGCAAATGTGTACTCAATGTTTATAAGAATATACAATATAAAAATGTATATAAATATAAAAATGCTACTTATTTTATTTTATTTTATTTATTTATTTTAATTAATTTTTTTGTAATGGCCAGTAGTTTCGTTGGTGTTTCACATTGCTGAAATAAATAAATAATTAAATAAATAAATCAGCAAACGTATAGTTAATGGTTATAAAATTATAAAAATGAATATAAATGACTATATAAATGCTGTTGCAAAAATGCATTACTTAAAATCCTTTAAATGGGCTTAATTTTCTTAAAGCAAAATATAATTCTTTGGAATTTGAAGTTGCGTATGAACAGATTTTGCGACAGCTAAAATTAAAAATAAAAAATAAATTAAAATATTAAAATGTATCTATATTTTTCTGACTTCATTTGCTCTGTAGTGACCTGTCCAAACACCAGTGCTGTAATTATTAAAAACTCTGAGCTGTTTTTGCGAGATCTCAGTATGGCTGAACGCACATGCTTCACATTAGCGCTTTGCTACCAAAACGACAAAAACAATGCAGCCCACATGAGCGGTGTTTATTTGCCGTGAGCCACAAAAGCCATTCTGTTCCGAACGAGACGATGAGTTAATGAGCGCTGAAAGCCTGTCTCTCCATCTGTGTTTTCACCACATTTCCTCTGTGACTAAAGTTTTTAATCGACTGCAGGAGCTTGCTGGTCAAACGTGGACAGTCACCTGATGTATTTACAGGATATATAGCAAGAATGACGGAGTTCAGAGATGTTTTGCACAGCTGAATGAATAGTAAAGGGCGTTAACCTCCCTGCTGTGGAATCATGTTTGTTTCTCCATCATCACAATGTCCCATACTAAGCCAAAGTCAGCTGACAAAACAGAGTCAGAATCACATGATATTGCATTCTAGTCTCTAATCATAGGGTTAAAATGTTATGTTATTACTCATACTTTGAGTTAAAGGTTTGTTTAAGTCTCTAACTCAAACGAGAGATGTGTTATTCCTGTTGCATTGCAGCAGTGAGTTTTGCATGGGGAAAAAGCACTTCTTTTTCTTAATAAAATGTTAAAATCAGTGTTTTCTCTCCTCCAGTGGTCTGTAGAAAAGGGTTAGACAGCACCACATTGGCCATCCACGACCAGGAAATCTACTGCAAGTCGTGCTACGGTAAAAAGTACGGCCCGAAGGGATACGGCTACGGTCAGGGAGCAGGAACGCTCAATATGGACCGCGGCGAGAGACTGGGCATCAAACCAGAAGAGTAAGCTTTTGCATTTTTCTTTGTTGTTCATATGGTGAATATACTATATTGTACACTATAACTATATTATAATGTAGTTGGTGTAAAATAGTGAATGCTATGCACATAATTTATTGCATATGTGTTCATCAAATGTTTGGAATAAAAAATAATGATCTTTTTCTCATCAAGGGTGCATTTATTTGATCAAAAATACAGAAAAAAATGAAATATTATTTTAATTTGAATTTTATGCTTTCTATGTGAATATATTTAAAGAAATAATTTATTCCTGTGATGCAAAGCTGAATTTTCAGCATCATTACTTCAGTCGTCAGTGTCACATGATCCTTCAGAAATCATTCTAATATGCTGATTTGCTGCTCAAGAAACATTTCTGATTATTAATGCTCAAATCTACTTCATATTTTTGTGGAAACCATCATCTTTTAGGATTATATATACATATATATATTACTGCAAAAAAAATCAAATAAAATTAAAAAATAAAATAAATAAATATTAAAAACTGCAAACATATAGTTATGGTTATAAAAATATTAAAATTAATATAAACAATTATATAATTGCTGTTGCAAAAATGCAGTGCTTAAAATCCTTTAAATGGGCTTAATTTTCTTAAAGCAAAATATTATTCTTTGGAATTTGAAGTTACAATCTGGACAGATTTTGTGAAAGCATTTTTTTTAAAATTAAAAGTAAAATTAAAAATAATTATTCTCACCAAGGCTGCATTTATTTGATAAAAAATACACAAAAATAATAAAATATTATCTTAATTAGAATGATAGAAATATTATCTTAATGCTTTCTATGTGAATATATTTAAAGAAATAATTTATTCCTGTGATGCAAAGCTGAATTTTTAGCATCATTACTCCAGTCTTCAGTGTCACATGATCCTTCAGAAATCATTCTAATAAAAAATGAAAATTCAGCTTTGCGTCACAGGAATAAATTACATTTTATAAAATATTCAGATAGAAAATGGTTATTTTAAATTGCAATAATATTTCACAAATTTACTGTATTTTTGATCAAATAAACGCAGCCTTGCTAAGCACAAAATCATAATTACTCCAAACGTTTCATCAGCCGTGTATTATTATAAGACTCCTGGTGGATTTTGTAAAGTCATTTAGTTCTGGAAGCAAATCCGTGCTCTGGTGTGTTCTGGCTCGCCGTCAGGTGATTATTGTTATGAAAGAATCTATTATGTAAGCGGAGCTCCTGTACAGACCGCAGGCGCCCTCTTCATACTGACCCGGCACAAAGCGGCTCATTCAGGGCCCTTCGTTAGGCTGCGCTCCAGAAAACAGCATCTGACCTCTCTGTCTCCTACCAGAACACAAACTCACCGACCCACCACCAACCCAAACCCGTCCAAGTTCGCGCAGAAGTTCGGCGGCTCGGAGAAGTGCGCGCGCTGTGGAGAGTCTGTGTACGCCGCCGAGAAGGTGATGAGCGCTGGGAAGGTGAGACGATTAAAGTGCTAGAATCTGACCTGGATCTTAAACACATTTAAGTCAACATCAGTGTTTACTTTCTTCATGCTTCATGCTAGTATCACTGCACATTAATGTAATGCGTTGATACAGTAATAATAGCAAACAGTTTCCAATTACACACACTCGAAGAAATTATTTTAATATTTAGAAAATGAAGACTACTGTTATTACTTGTGCGTTATGCATAACTGATCAGATGTGCATCATAGTTTCTCTTTTTGTTGCGATCTCACACACAGTAACATCACCTGTATTATACACGCTTGAGTCACCGGGTTCAAAAGTTTTAACACACATTTCCACAAACGTCACCGGGTTCAGGAGTTCACCTCAAGTTTACAGCGACTCCATTGACACTTTCTTTGTCTTCATGAGGGTTTGCAGATGCTTGTACAGATCTACTGCCAAAAAACCTCTTCAGCAGATCCGAGTGTAAATCCTTCCGTCCAGTTTCTGTCTCTCTGGGTTTAATCAGCAGGAAGTCATGAGCACTGTATGATGTCAGTTGGTTACACTCATCTTTTCTTTGTCTGAGCTTCATGACAGCATGGTTTTCTTCTCGTGTGTGTCTTCCAGCCGTGGCATAAAAACTGCTTTCGCTGTGCCAAATGTGGGAAGAGCTTGGAGTCGACCACTCAGACGGAGAAAGATGGAGAAATCTACTGCAAAGGTGAGATTTTATGTAGAGTTTAATTGGGTTTGACAAAGCTGATCTAAATGGTCACTGTAATAGACAACATAAAAGAGACAGTGCATGCAGAAATTAAAATTTACTGTTAATTTAAGGCCAGTAAAGAAGATTTTTAGCTGAAACTCTGGATGAAATGTCAATGGCAAAAGTCAATGGCTATTGTCACTTTAAGAGTCAAAAAAAAGCATATCAGGCAACAAAAAATGAATACCCGTGACTCCTGATGATATATTGAGGTCTTATGAAGTGAAACGATCAGTCTGTGCAAGAAACTGAACATTATTTACATCCCAGAGCCTCTGGCAAATGTCCCACAGTGATGTCTGGTTCATGAATGAATCATTCGTTTGAACTGATTCTTTTTAAAGAACTAGTTGAATCAGTTCACCAGATTCGCACTGAACCATGAATGTAGGTGATTTTTTTTCTGTAGAGGAACACTAAATAATATATTTAGCTCAAAGCGTGGTCCTTGGTGATTCATACAATGCAAGTCAATGGCTACCATCACTTTGCGAGTCAAAAAAGCACATACAGAAAACACAAAACTAATTCCCATGGCTTCTGATGATATATTGAGGTCTTATGAAGTGAAACAATCAGTCTGTGCAAGAAACTGAACATTATTTACAACCTTTTTAAAGAACTAGTTGAATCAGTTCACCAGATTCAAACTGATTTTTTTGTTTTTTCTTTGGAGGAACATTAAAGAATATATTTCACTCAAACTGTGGTCCTTGGTGATTCATACAATGCAAGTCAGACAAAAAAAGCACATACAGAAAACACAAAACTAATTCCCATGGCTATGATATATTGAGGTCCTGATTCATTATTTACAACTCAGTGCCTCAGGTAAGCGTCCTAGAGTGATGTCTGGTTCATGAATGAATCATCCATTTGAACTGATTCTTTTTAAAGAACTAGTTGAATCAGTTCACCAGATGCGAACTGAACCATGAATGGATGAACCGTGAATTATTACCTGTAATCTAGAGCCTCAGACAAACGTTCCAGAGTGATGTCCGGCTCATGAACGAATCATTCATTTGAACTGATTCATTTTGATGAACTAGTTGAACTGGTTCATCAAGTTGGACTGAATCATCAGAAACAGTTCATGGCTCAAACCAACACAGATCTACAAGATACTCGATCAAATCTCACTTTCAGACATTCACTCCGACTCAAAATGAGTCAAAATATCGGATCCTATGATGAATGATTCATTCATGTTAGAGTTCCTCTAACAGTCACTGAACTGAAGAAATGGTTTGACCCGACTTGGATTCACTTTATATGCGTTAGACATGTAAAACTTCACATCATAATTGGGTGCTTTAATCATATAAATGTGTAATTTGTCTGAGGCTCATTTCGCTTCATAAGACGTCAATATATCATCAGGAGTCACAAGTATTCATTTTGTTTTGCCTGTATGTGCTTTTTTTGACTCTCAAAGTGATGGTAGCCACTGACTCGCATTATATGAATTAACAAAGACAATGATTTTAGCTAAAATCTTCTTTACTGTTCTACTGAAGGAAAAAAAAAAATCACCTACATTGAGTGAATTGACAGAAAATGTTCATTTAATTGGCAAACTGTCCCTTTAAGATTCAGAATAAACTGTAATATTCAATAAAACATCCTGGCCAGACTCTCAAGCCACAGTGTTTGTTTGTTTGTCTGTTATATACATACCTGATGTTTCTGATAACAGAAAATGACATCAAAACAGATGCTGAATAACTAGATTAACCAGAAACTCTTGGATGATTACGATCAAGAGTTAACGTTTAGTCTTCTGTAATGACGCAACATCTGAACTTTCTGACCTCTCTGAGCAGTGACAGTGAAAGCTCATCATTTTTGAAGGTAACCTTTGTCTTTATCTACATTTGTGCTTAATTCGTCATTGTTTCTGTTTTTCAGCATGTTATGCAAAGAACTTCGGACCCAAAGGATTTGGATACGGTCAGGGAGCAGGAGCTCTGGTTCACGCTCAATGATAGTCTGGACTTTGTACGTTTCTTTACTATTATAACACAGTTGTTACTAATTTCAAAAGAAGAAAATTATTATTTTGCATAAAGAATGAAATGAAATGCCTCTAAAAAAAGGGTTTGTTTTCCTTAAGTATATGAGTCATTATTTTTTCACCATTTGCATAAATTACAGGGTGTTAATTGTTCATAGAGGACCATTAAGAGTTATATTTTCATTGCAATTAGGCACATTTCCCCCCCCTAAATTCTCATTACTATTAATGCAAATCATTGATTTTTTTTTTTATTTCTAAATATAAATCATTGATTTATTTATTAAAATCATTTAAATAAATCATTGATTATTTATATTAAATAATGTAATATATTTCATATGAATTATTTCATATAAAATTACTTTATATAATATTGTATATTTTTATGAAACAATACTGCATTACAGTAATGAGAGAAAAATGTACCAATATTAAGAAAATTTCCAAAAAACAAAAACAAAAAACAAAACAAAAAAAGGTCCTAAAATAAAAATTAAGTTAATTTTCTTCATGCAAAATATTTGAACACTTAGTTAATTGTTGTTAGAGGACCATTAAGTTACATTTTCATTGCAATTAGGCACATTTTCTCCCAAATTTTCATTACTATTAATGCAAATCAATCATATATATATATATATATATATATATATATATGATGTATATATGATGTACCAATTCTTTTTTTTTTTGTATTTCCAAAAATGATGGTCCTAAAATAAAAATTGAGTTAATTTTCTTTATGCAAATTTTTTTAACACTTTACAGAGAGGACCATTAAGTGTTATATTTAAATTACCATAGTGTAAAAACATTTTAAAAATACACTTAAATTAAATAATAACACTTTTAAAAACCTGTATTACAATAATGAGAATTTGGGAAAATGTCACAATCTTTCAAAAAATGGTGCTAAAAAAATAAGGTTAATTTTCTTTATGCAAAATAATTTTTTTAAAACTTTTACTGATGTTAATGCTTCACAGAGTTGTCATTGTACGAGCATCTACATTTAGTAAATACATGTTCAATGTAAAATAAACAGTTGTTTCAGTCCACTTTGCTTCTGTAGTGAAAACTAACGCAGGCCTTTCACCTTCAAATGTTTTATTAATAAAGCCATTAAAATTGAACCATGCCCAATAAGTTACATCTGAAGCAGAGTAGGGTGACGTCCTGATCTCAGCTGAGGCACTGGAGATGAGCATGTGCTTTTCACATGGTGGGAAAACAGCCGGCCAAACCGTAAAGGCAGAGGAACAACAGAGTGAATATATTCTCTAAAAACAGTGTCACATGTATGAATGAACGACCGTCACGGTGCCTAACCATCGACCGCGTTGCTCACGTCTACTTCTCTGGCATTTACAGTTTGTACATCCAGTGGTACAACAAACCCAGCAACGAAACATACAAAAGAAACCCTTTAGGTTGAATATTAATCAACGAGAATGGGACATTCAGATATAATACATCTGCAGGGCTCCGATCGGCCGCAGAGCAATGAGGGACACGCAAGAACGACACACACATCAGGTTTAAAATGTAAAAACAAACAAAAGGATTAAAAAAAAAACCCGGTTGCAAATACTGAACATTCACTATTTACAGATGGGGCGTCTTTTCGGATGATAGGGTGATCACTATGTCCAGGCTTTACACATGCAGTGGAGACTTGCAAGGTCAAAGGTCTATACACAGCAGTGCCAGACGCCACTAAAAGCTACAGTCATACACTTGGATAATAGTGGATTTTTTTTTTTTGTCATCGTTTTCGCTTTTTGGTAAGATAAAAAAAATCAGGAGCAGCTTCACCTAACACAGACGAAAATAATAATAATAAAAAAAAACTGAACGAAAGTCACTCACAGAATAATGAATCTAGTTCGTTTATGTACAGATGCACATTCTTTACATCAGTTCATCCTGTCATCCGCCGCACCAACAGGAAGAGGAAATGGAGGAGAGCAAAAGGGGGAGGAGCTTCCTCTTCTTACGTAAACATGAAGATCCCACGGCGACGCTGGGGAAACGAGCTTGTTTCTTCAGTAACGACGAACGAAACGAAAAGACATCAGTGCATTGTAGGCAGACGAATAATGTCGCTGCCACAAAAACAAAACAAAACAAAAAAAAGGTCAAAGACGGAAGGAGCCCCTCTGGCGTGTTAAACGGCATCTTCCTTTAAGTTCATACAGCTATCAGGTCCACTTAATGGCTTTTCAACAGCATTTCAACTTTAAATGTATACGCTTTCTAAAACTACACATACATAATAAATATAGAGGTTCACATACGAGCGTGTTATTTCTTGTAAATTCAGAGGGCACCTGGATTAATCTCTTAAACGTGCCAAGAACGTGTCCAGGTTGTATTTCAACCTAAAATCTAAAAAAAAAAAAAAAAAAAAAAAAAAAAAGTATATTTATTAATTAATTAATAAAATTATATATATAAAATTTTATTTTGTAATTATGTAATTATATATGTATATTTTAATGTATTTTATAATTATTTCATTATATATGTAATTAAAATGAAATAATTGTAAAATAAATAAATATATATTTTTCTTTATTTTATAATTATTTCATTATATTTAGATATATAACATTAAATAATTATAAAATAAGTTTTCAAATACATTATATATATATATATATATATATATATATATATATACACAAACATACATATACGTATATATAACATTAAATGTTCTAAAATAAAGAAAAATATTTTAAAATGTATTTTGTAATTATTTAATGTTATATATATATATATATATATATATATATATATATAATTTAGCACATTTCTTTTCCAGTGCTCATTACCATAATGCGTTTAGCCGTTTTTGTTGTAATTCTCATTGCAATACAGTATTTTTTATTTTATTTTACAGTAAACAAAGGCTGTAATACAATCATTAAATAAAAGCATAATTTAAATGCAGTATAAAATAAATACTACAATATTTAAATACAGTGATGATGAGGTTTTTGTGCATTATGGTAATGAGAATTATGGGGAAAATGTGAAAACAATAATGCAATGCAATGCAAATATTGTTTTCTTTTGATTTTGGGGTGAAATATGACCTAGCTTCATCATCTTGACACGTTTTGTAGGATCCACCCCACCTAAACTATTAAACATGCTGCAAATGTACATATATGCTGAAATGAAGACATGTAAAATTACCTCATGATACCATAGTTACTCTTTGAAAAATACTACATAAATAGGTTAAAATAAATATGTTAAGTCACATTATTTTAAACAGGGCATCGCTCTAGTCATATGAATGTGTGTCTATATGATGCCTGTTTTTGATCTGATTCGCGATCAGACGAATCGAGACAGCTTAAAGGAATCGTTCGCCAAAAAATGAAACGTTCTGTTATTTACAAATCATTATGTCGTATTAATAAACACGTATGCGTATTACTTTCTGCATAGAAATAAAAAAAAAATGCATGGAAAAGAGCAGCTGGAACATTCTACTAAATATCTCTTTTTGAGTTCAACGCAAGAAAGTCAGTCATTCGGGTTTGATGCGACACGAGGATGAATAAATAATAATAAAAGTCTAATTTTGGCCAGAACGATTCCTTAAAACCACAAACGCCTCAGCGGCTGATGCTTTTGCTATGCTAATTGTCATTCCTACACAAAGTTCCAGGTTAAACCGGGACTTGCGCACAACGAAGATCCGATATCTTTTTAAAAGCAACAAAAAAGGGGTCACAGGAAGAAAACCAAAGTAAAATGAACGCAACCAAAAGCGGTCGATGTGCGAAACAAACCACGAACGTCTCTGCTGAGCAATCAATCCGCCGCTGATGTGTTTAAACTCCTCCTCTTCCTGTTCCTCGTGTCCCTGCGTCTCGGGGTGCAGTGGGCGGGTGGAGTCGGTGACGGTAACCAATGACAGCATGCGTTATCCTGACTGGGTGAGGTTTGCAGTCTCGGTGAAGGAGATGGTCCCGGTTGAGCAGCACTTCAGGAAAACCTCTCCCCTCTTCTCCCTCTCGCTCCGTCTTCTCTCACGCTCTGTCGCTCCTTCGCCACGCTACACCAGCTGGTATCCTGAGCCGGACGTCTGGTCGTACTCTATTGTGTACTGCGAGGTCCAGTCTACCACCACGGGCCGCAGCAAACCGCAGCAGCGCAGCTCGAAGAAATCTATGAGGTTCCTCATACAGCCGTGACTGCGTGAGAAAACAGAGGAGCGACGTTAGGGGAGTGACCTAAATCGGTGCTGTCATTGATAATAATGACTACCTAAACAAATCTTGAGAATTTCACACTTGACTAAACTCAGATCACAGTTTTAATTTCAAACTTCAGTTTAATTTTTAGTCATTTTGTTAGTGCTTTTGTCATTTTTATTGTTATTTTCTTATTGATTTTGTATTTTTTATTACTTATTGTTCTAGAAATATTTCTAAATAGTTTTATTTCTCAATTTAAATTAGATTTATTTTAGTTAGTAATTTCAGTAGTTTGACTTTATTTATTTTTTAATAAATATTTTTTATATATTTAACTTTATTATTATCTGAAAGTGGTATTACTATTATGAATTTACATGTTATTAATATTCTGAATACTTTCAGATTTTCAATATTTTTGAATAGCATTTATTTTTATATGTTCAGTTTAAATTTACTTTTTGTGCATTATTCATTTTGCAATTTTATTATTCATTGTTCAAATATTTCTAAATAGTTTTAATCTCGATTTAAATATGATTTATTTTAGTAATTTTAGTAGGTCAACTTACTAACTGTATTATTATCTGAATGTTTTATTACTATTTTGAATATACATTTTAATAATATTTTGTATCAGCTTTTCAATATTTTAAATAGCATTTATTTTTATGTTCAGTTTAAACAAACTTTTTCAGCTTTATTCATTTTGCGATTTTTATTATTCATTGTTCAAATATTTATACATTTTAAATAATTTTTTTTAAATAAATAATTTTAGTTTGACTTATTAACTATTATCTGAAAGTGTTATTACTATTATGTCTATATATTTTATTAACATTTTGAATTGCCTTTTCAATATTTTTTAATAGCTTTTATTTTTACTATGTTAAGTTTACATTTATTTTTTGTGCATTTTCCATTTCACCTTTTTTATTATTCATTGTTTAAATATTAGTAATTTTAGTACTTAAACGTATTAACTTATTATTATTATCTGAAACACTATTACGAATATACTTTTATTAATATTTTAATATTTTTTTTTTATTAATAGAGTTTCCTTTTCAATAGTTTTGAATAGCATTTATATCTTATTTTCAGTTTAATTAACACTTTTTTGTTCATTATTGATTTAGTGAATATTAATCATCGTTAAAATATTTTGAAATAGTTTTAATTTAGTTTTACTTCAGTTTAAGTTTTATTTCAGTTAATTTTAGTAAACTTCAACTCATTTTCACCTAAAGAATTTCATCTAATATTTATATTTTATTTCAGCTTTTTTTCCTGAAGTAAAATGTATTTTGTAATAATAACAACACTCAATAATAAATAGCTTATGAGCACTGAAACAACCAAACTCTAAGTGATTTGTCATCAATAAAATGAAACTATATTATATATTAGTACTTCACTGGTCATCAGTCACCCGTTTTCTACAGATATTAGCATTATCATATCCACCAGAGGTAATTCATTTAATCTAATTGGACCTTTTTTAAATTGTTGCCATCTAAACAAGTGCAAACAGGAACATTTTTGAACAGTAAATGTATATAGATTACATTCTACAGACTGTAATGATATAAATATACAAAGCATGCCTCTATAAAATTGATTTATGATCACGGCAGCTTAACAAACAAACCGTTCATCATCCTCTTGTGTGTTCAGTGCTGTATAGATAAGCTGTTCCCAGCTCAACCTGAAATGGGTTTAAAGCACTCACTTGAAAGGGCTCTCGATGGATGTGGCTGTAACTTTAAAGTGCTTATATCTTCTGGCGTTCATGCGCTCGTTTGTAGTGATGCCCAGAACAGCGATCTATAGAGGAAACATAAAACACACACATCAAGCCACAAAAACCCTAGTGAGCTGACTCAATTTCTACAGGTCAACAAGTAGACTAAAAAGGATCCTCAAAACCTAAAAAAGGCCTCTGGAAATGTTTCCTAGATAGATCTGGACTTGAGCGCATCCTACCTGGTAGAGCTGGCACATGATGAGCACAGCGACCCACATGAAGTGAAACACACTGTTGAGGAACATCCAGAACATCCACGGCGAGCAGGTGGCGATCTGTGTGATGTAGATCCAAAAGCCATCTTTAGTGTAGCTGGTAGCACAGTGAATCCTCCAGTCTGCAGAAACAAACCAAAAATCACATCACTTCATCAATATTATAAAATACGTGCGCTACTATTGCACAAAAATGTGTTTTTGATTAGTTAAAGGGATAGTTCACTCAAAAATGACCCTCAACCACAAAACCAGCCATAAGCTGAATAAATAAGCTTTTCATAGATGTATGGTTTTTTGAGACAGGACAACATTTGGCAGACATATAACAACTATTTAAAAATCTGAAATCCGCAGGTGCTAAATATATCAAAATATTGAGAAAACCACCTTTAAAGTTGTCCAAATTAAGTTCTTAGCAATGCATATTACTAATCAAAAATTACGTTTTGATACATTTATGGTAGGAAAATCACAAATAGCTTCATGGAACATTATCTTTACTTAATATCCTAATGATCTGGCATAAAAGAACGATCATTTTGATCCATACAATGTATTTTTGGTTATAAAAATGACTGTTTTTATGCTCCAGGGTCACATTTAATCATCCTCATGTCGTTACAAAACCTGTATGAGTTTCTTTCTTCTGCTGAACACAAAATAAGATATTTTAAAGAATGTTGGTAACCAAACAGTTGACGGTACCCATTAACTTTCATAGTCAACTGTTTTCTCCAAAATATCTTCTTTTACAGGTTTGGAATAATTGAGGATGAGTAAATGATGATAATTTTAATTTTTGGGTGAACTTTCCCTTTATTGCACTAACATAAAAACTTTTTGTTGAGTGTCACCAAAAATGAATGCTATTGTCTTTTAAAAGTTGTCTTTTAAAACCATGCAAACCCAAGTGTACTCACAGCAAATGCATCCGTATATCATCCAACAGATCATACACAACAGGAAGAACAAGTAGCCCATAAAGTAACGGTGGTTTCCACTTCCTGTCCGCAAACAATGAGGAGAAAAACAGACAAATGAAAGGAATGAGTCATACCTCCCACTTTACATTCACTCAACTATCTGCCTTTGGGATGCTAAATGGGTTTTCTTCACAATTTCCTGGCAGAACATCTCTTGACTATTCATGTTAATGTCACATAAGAGCATGTGAGGTGAATGATTGGTAGACTCACCTACGCAGTTGCCGACCCACGGGCAGTGGTGATCAAATTTGGCGATGCATCGATTGCAAACGGCGCAGTGTTTCGATCTGATTGGCTTGCGTATCTGTGGAGAACAGGTCGTTAAAGTGTGTTTTATGCGTCGGCACTTCGATGGAAATTGCAATGCAAATCAAATTGCAATGGTTATCAGCTGGCCAACACTGACTGGTGTGCAGAATGGAAAAGAGGCGTAATTACCAAACAGGTGCTGCAGAATATGCTGAGATCGAGACAGCCTGTTTCTGCCAATTCAACTATAGTCTAAAAGGAGAAGAAAAGAAAACAGCAGGGCATTTCAACATTTTCTTCAGAAAAGGAAAGTGGTGCTTTCGTGTGCATAAAGCATTGGTGTTCTGGATGGTTGCTTTCTGGAGATTTGGAGAAATGTAGCATTGCATCACTTGCTCAGCAATGAATCCTCTGCAGTGAATGAGAGTCCAAACAGCTGATAAAAACATCACAATTATCCACAAGTAATCCACACCACTCCAGCCCATCAGTTAACATCTTGTGAAGCCAAAAGATATGTGTTTGTATAAAAACAAATCCATTATTAAGATGTTTTTTAACATCAAACCATTGATTCTGGGCAAAATATGTGTCCATAATCCTTAATAACACTTTCTCCAGTGAAAAATAGTCGATCCTCTTTTGTCCTCTCATATTTATCATATACATTTATTTTGGACTGTTTTAGTTTGTAAACAGTCCTTGATCAGTACATATTTCTCTCCGGATTCAGACAAGACAACATTTTCACAGGAGAAAGCAATATTATAGATTATGGACTTGTTTGTTTCTTATAAGCATGCATCTTTTTGCTTCTCAAGATGTTAATTGATGGACTGGAGTGGTGTGGATTACTTGTGAATTATTGTGATGTTTATATCAGCTGCTTGGACTCTCATTCTGATGGCACCCATTCACATCTATTGATGAGCAAGTGATGCAATGCTGCATTTCTCCAAATCTGATGAAGGAACAAATTCATCTACATCTTATATACATTTAATCTGAAGTTAGAGATCTCACCTTTTTCTTCTGCTCCTCGGACGCTTTGATGATACCAGGGTCGGACTTCCAAGACTTGCCGAAGTTGTAGAAGAGAGCCAGACTGTTGAGCAGGAAGGGCAGGTGGATGGTGACGAATGGGAGATGTGTGGAGGGTTAAGGAAGTTATGTTCAATATGACACAGTGCAAGAATCGAGTCAATACAATTTTGAACCGATGAATTGAATCAGAATGTTTTGAATGTATCATTCAGACCAACTGATTCAGTGAAAATAACCTATTTAAATCAAACAAAGTAGCTGATCTAACTGTGATCCTCTAACTGTGAGACATGCAAACTCTTAGTCCTATTGAAAATCTAAAAAAAACTTTACAAAGTAGTTTAGTAAATTCAGGGAAATGTACTTTCTTCCTTCCTGTTTAAACGGAACATACAGTTTGACAAATGCCTTTTTGAATGTAAACTGAAAGTTCCGTGGAATTCTAAACTGCCACATTTGAATGAATTATTTCTTTAAAAATGTAACACTTCCTGTTTTACTTGTGGCTTTGACATCTGGATGTAACATGAGCGTCTCCATCAACCAGAAAATACACTAACAAATGCAGAAAATCTGTTTCTCTTGTAAGTGGGTCGGTGGTTTCGCTGAGCTGAGCTGCACACAGGCAACAATTACAGCCGGGGGAAAAAAAAAAAACAAAAAGAGCTCAATCCTCAGAGGAGATGCTCTATTGTTGGATGATAAAGGCGAGAGGGAAACGGATCCACCCAGAGCTCTTGATCTGATTTCGGCTGCATTGTTTCTATTCCTGAAGCACCTGGACACACGGCAGTTCTGTGCACACTAAACATCACTCCACAACCTCCAATTACAGCCGCACGAACCACATTTCAGCAGCTTCATTTGAGAGGCAGATCCAGACATGAGTCACGTCTTGAGTGGTTTGTTCAAGACAGGAAGAAATCCTATTTTACCACTGTTTGACAGCACCATAACCATAGAAATGCAGCGTATCATTACCAGGCTTTTGTGTGTTTGTACTTGCCTTCTCTCACACCTAATAGTGGGCGTCAGGAACAGAATCTTATATCACAGTATGAGTAATTATACATCACAGTGACCATTTATAGCACCATATAGTTATTTTTGCTGGATGTGCAACAAAAAAATGTTTATATATATTAAATAACCATATAGAAATGCCAAATGTTGGACATTCCAGAAAACAAAAGACAGACTTTTTCCACTGGAGGATGGATAATGGACTCAAAAGCAATGGCTTAAAGTTAAAAACATCTTACAAACGTGCAGCTTTTGGCTTCACAAGGTGTTAACTAATGGACTGGAGTGGTGTGGATTACTATGATGTTTTCATCAGCTGTTTGGACTCTCATTCTGATTTCAGAGGATCCTTTGGTGAGCAAGTTTTGTGTCTCTCATGTAAAGATAGTATTGGACCAGTATTGGACACATTTCCACCACTGCACAATACATACTGTCAAGCCGCCCAGCCATTCTCTCACCCACACAAGGTGTCAAATTCACTACATTTATTGTGCGAGTCACTCCTGTTAAAAATTTCCACGGAAAATTAGGCATATCCATGTCAAGCCTTTCAAAGATGATGCATCTGCCCACAATTTTACACTTGCAACACTACTTAAAACAAATTACCACACACCAACTCATGCTGGCATCAGTAAACGTGGATGAAAGAGGGATATTTTCATCTCAGTTTATGTTTTCATTAAGTGTGACTGGATGAAAACATTCAGACGCTGTTAAAACTTCATATCACTATCATCGGCTCCTTTCATTAAGTCTGTCAGACGAGGTGAGTGTTTAAACAAACAAGCTTCTCAAAGAGATCATTTTCAGATCTTTCAGCACTGAAAACTGAGATAATGATATAAATCGGGTCCAACCACCCAGTTTTATATCAGGAAAACAACACACAAAGAGAAGATGTTTTCAAAGAAAGATATACAATTCTTTAGCTCTTGGATAAAAAGGTGGGCTGATTTCCTGCTGTCAGCATTCTTATCCGGACTGAGTCAACAAACATAAATGCATGCTTATGTTTATCACTAAGTCTAATGCTGGATTTGTTGCTATTGCTGATAAATGATGTTGTGTCAGAATATTGGCTTGGCAATTTACCGAAATCAGTTTCAGTTCTAAAATACCTGGCAATTAAATTTAAAGCTGAAAACTAAGACTGAAATACAGATAACAAATAAAAAATATAACATAAAATAAAATAAAGTAAAATAAAATATTAGAATAGAGTAGATTTTTTTTTTAAATTACAAAAAATTTAAAATGTTGAAATAAGTTTCAGTTCTAAAATACCTGGCAACTAAACTTAAAGCTGAAAACTAAGACTGAAATAAAAATACAACTACAATTAAAATACAATAAAATAAAATAAAATATTACATTATATTTGAAAAATTAACAAAAATTTTAAATGTTGCCTTGGCAAATTACTGAAATAAGTTTCAGTTCTAAAATACCTGGACACTAAAATTAAAACTGAAAACTGAAACTGAAATAAAAAATATAACTTAAAAAAAAAAACAAAAAAAAACTAATTAACATAACAAATAATATAAAATAAAAAAATATAAAATATTAGATTAAAAAATGAATACATTTTTTTAAATGTTGCCTTGGCAATTTACTGAAATAGGTTCAGTTCTAAAATACCTGGCAACTAAAATTAAAACTGAAATAACAATAAAACTATTTAGAAATATTTTTAAAATAATAAAAACGAATACAGATGACAAATAAAATAGTATAAAAAAGTGGCCTGATTTCCTGCTGTCAGCATTCTTATTCAGATGTTCTGAGTCGACAAACATAGAAATGGATGCTTATGTTCATCATTGAGTCTAATGCTGGATTTGTTGTTATTGCTGATAAAAGAACTGATTAAGTGGGTTGAATCAAGCTATTTGAGCTGCAATCATCAAACTGACAGTACAGAGTAGAGCGATTGAAAGGATATCGTTCCAGAACCAATAAAACCAGGTGATGTACATCCAAAACTTAGTGGCCAGATAGATGCCCAGAGGAAGAGCGCTATGCATGGAGTGATCAAAGAAAGACCTAGAAACAGATCAAAATATTAGCGACGATGCTTTGAATTCACATCAGAATGCATTAAAAGCCTGAGCAGCACCACAGATGGATATAACAGCGTCGTACTTGGACAGAAACTGCACGACGAGCCACACCGCTGCATACATCACACCCTTGATGAGCCAGGAGTCAATGTCCAGATCGGCGATGAATCCCACCAGCCAAATCACCAGGAACGGAGTTCCCAACATCACCTTCTGCCTGAACTCCTGCAGACGGACAAAGAAACGTCTGAGTGTGTGCAATACATTTTGATTCCTCCTAATGGTATTTGATCGGTCAGAACAGAAGGTTTCGGCTGCTCTACCTTGTCCATTTTGAGCCGTTTGAGGTACGAGGGGCTGTCGTAACCTTTGGCCTGTCTGGCCTCCTGCAGATGATTTATCATCCACACATTTTTCCTCTGTTTGGCCAAATCCAGCGGCGTCTCCCCCTGCAACCAACAAACATTATTATTGTCATTAATATCAGTGTGGTTTTCATTATCTAAAACTATTAAAAGATTTGTGTTAAAAAAAATAAAAATAAAATCAGATTAGATTATATAAAAAAAATAAATAAAAAAAATAACAACATTTTTCAAATGTTGCCTTGGCAATTTAATGAAATAAGTTTAAGTTTTAAAATACCTGGCAACTAAAATTAAAACTAAAAACTAAAACTGAAACTAATAAAACTATTTAGAAATGTTTAAAAAAAAAAATTAAACTAATACAGAAGACAAATAAAATAAAATAAAATAAAATAAAATATTAGAACAGATTTTTTAAAAAATTTAAAATTTTAAAATGTTGCCTTGGCAACTTGAATTTTTTTTAAAAATAAAAACTAATACAAATGACAATAAATAACCTAATGAATAAAAAGTAAACTAAGACAAAAATGAAATGTGAAAATACAAAAATAAAAGCTAATTTAAAATAATAATAAAAACTTACTATAAACTAGTAATAAATACAAAAATAATACTGACTTTCTGCAATAACAATAACTTTCTGTAATGGAATTTATATTAAATATAAAATAATATTTACTATAATAATTTGTAATTAATAATTTGAAAATGAATCAATTTGGGGGAAAAAAATCATTTGAACTTGATAAAAAAAAAAAGAAAAAAAAAAAAAAAAAAAAAAAAAAAAGTGTAAAACAGGCCTATATATATACATTATGAATAACACCTTCTTGATTCTCTAATACTGTTCTAGTGTTTTTTACACAGCAAGAAGCTAAAAAATACCCAGTAAATGAAGTAAACACTATAACCAACAGTACATGCTGTTATTTGGTAACTCTGTGCACACCGGTAATCATATTTTCTCAAATAAAGACCGGATGACACTAATTTTATGCAGGCTATGCACACAAGAATCTCAAACAGCTGGAGTTGGCGAGGTTTGTGGCATTAAGTATTTATTAAATACTCAAAAACATGTTTAAAATGCATATTTGCTCAATGCAGACAGTATATGACAACGTATTACAGCGTATGCCTGTTAATTATCAGACGTAGCTGTTAAATAAAGACTAAACAGAGACAGGGAATGGGTGTCTACATTTGTGTCAACACTTGTGGACTTTACCTTGATGTTTTGTGCGTCGACATTAGCGTTAGCCTCCAACAGCAGGCTGATGACTGTAGTGTTTCCGGCCAGAACCGCCCAGTGCAGAGCCGTGTTCTTATGGTATTTATCACCCAGATTCACTGACACGTTAAACGTCAGCAACAGCCGTGTCGGGTCAACGCTGCAGAAATCCCAGATAATTAGCTTTACATCTCACAGTGACAAAAGAATACATTTCCTCACACAATACACACACACCTATGCATCCGATAAGCCGCCCACATCAAAGGGGTCATGCCATTCTGATCCATCATATCCACATCCTGGAAAAATACAACACAGGGCGGACTTAAAAGTAAGATCAGACTGAGATCAAACACAGCAGAGGTCAAACTACAGTGGATGGAAATGTCATAAACGCCCCCTGCAGGCTGAAAATGGACAGAGCATGGCAAAAAGCATGATAATTTGACTCTTTAACAAGGTATTTGAATCATTTTCCTGAGTAGCTCCGCCCACAGTGTAATCTCACTGTCTCAAAATTGGAATGAAGATATTCTGATTGGCTGTGAATTGGCCTGCTCCAACAAAGAGCGTTTTACAAGTGTCAAACATGCATACCTGGCCCTTGGCAATGAGATACGCCACAATTGAGGTGTGTCCGAACTGAGTGGCAAGATGCACACAACTGCATCCCTCACCATCGATGAGAGACGGATCAGCACCGTATTTCATTAACTGCACCACCATGGAGAGATGGCCCTGTCTGAATGACAGAGAGCAGACGAGAGGCATCATTCACAGACTGTGTGCATTAATAAAACATCTCACACACACGTGTGTGTATGCACTGAATAACTGGATAACCTACCACATTTGACAAAAAGTGCAGTATACAACAGAGCACAACGCATCTCACAATACAATGCATTGTTATTTTAGTATAATGTATACGCTGTTACAGTATTAACTTATATTTTTACCCTTAAAACAAATTAAGTTGAGTTTGTCATTATTGTTAGTCTTAGTTTTTTTTTTTTATATTTCCATTTATATTTAATGAACTTATTTCGCTTTATTTTTTAATTTTAGTACTTCAAATTTAACATTTTATTTCAGCTAATTTTCATTTTTCTCATCTAATATTTCTAATTAATTTCAGTTTTATTTCAATTACTCAAAAATGGTTAATTTTTTGTATTTTGTAATTTTTATTAGTTTTAATTTTGTTATATTTTCCTTTTTCTTTATTTCTTAAATTTACTTATTTCATTTTTAAGTTTTGTCATTTTAGTACATCACCTTTAAACTTTTTTATTGTAGATAAATTTAATTGATGATTTCCCACCTAACATTTACCTTTAATTTCAGATTTATTTAAATTACTCAAAGATAATTGAGTAATAAGATAGATAAGTCTAATTTTAGTTTAAGTTTCAGTAATTTCTGTTTTGTGTTTTTTATTTTTCTAAATTATTTATTTTAATTTTTTTTTTTACATTTCTATTTAGCTTTAACTTATTTCGGTTTTAGTTTTTGTCATTTACATTTTTTTTTGGAAATTTTTTACCTAAATGTTTTAACTTTAAGTTTCAGAAATGTTGTATTCATTATTTTTTTTTTTTATATTAGTATTTAGTATTTATTAGTATTATTTCTTATTTCAGTTTTAGTTTTTGTAATTCAAGTTTAACTTTTTATTTTAGATCATTTGTTTATCTAATATTTATTTTATTTCAGCTTTATTTCAATTACCCAAAAATGTTTTAATTTTAGTTATTGGAAATTTTGTGCTCATTATTTTTATTATTAGTTTTAGTTTGTTTGTATTTCTTTAATTTATTTCAGCTTTAGTTTTTGTAATTTTAGTACTTCAACTTTAACTTTTTCATTGAATATTTCATTTCAACTTTATTTTAACTGCTCCAGAAAGTTCAAGTCAGATTTTTCTCTTCTTGACTCAAAAACCAGAGGCATTTTACACAAATTAACTCTGAGATCATGCAATGACATTTCAGCATATTAATTATTAAACTGAAAGCAGAATACAGTATATACTGGGCGATCTGCAATAATCAGTATGCTAGTATTGCATTTCAAGCACACACCTTGTAGCCCAGTGCAGCGGTGTAGAGTTGAGATCTCCTCCCAGCTGGTCGACTATGGCACCTTTAGATATGTAGTACCTAAAAAGCACAGACAGACAGCGCTCAGGAAACGAGCTTTATCTTACAGCTGCAAAAGAGAGCAGCGTAACATGAATGACTGCGCCAGAGCAGGAGCTTATTAAGAGGAGGATATGCACATGCACACACAGCTTCGTAATGGGAATTTCAAGGTTTTCTCGTCTGAACGTTGACAGAGTAATAACTCTATCCATTCCTCTCTGTGCATATGTGTGTGGAGTCTTAATAACAGGAAGGAAAAACATCTAGGGATCCAGAAGAGAACGGGAAATGTGAATAAAATTACTAAGGGAGAGACGTACTTGACCAGGTCTATGCGGTTGTTGATTGCCGCCCAGTGCAGGAGTGTGACATTTTCTTTATCCGGCTGACGTACGTCATATCCAGCCTCCACCAGCTCACGACATCGCTCGAATATCCCATACCTGAGCACACAAACATCTCAAATTACACCAAATAAACAGCCCTGAACAGCAGCTTTTATCCATTTTGCCAACATTGGTAAACAATGGCCACTCTGTCAGCTGTTTTTTTAACTTAGTCTTAGTCTTGTGTCAAATTTCCTTTTTATTTATTATCATGTTTAGTCAACCTGTCCTGTTTTGGGTTTAGTGAAGTTTTAGTTGACTAAAAGTGTGGGAATTTCAGTCTAGTTCTAGTCAATAAATATAAACATACTCTCTACATTGGTAGAAGTTTAAAACTGGTAAACCTCAAAAGCATCTCTCAAAAGCTAAAACAGAGACTTTCCTAGTATTATTTTTTTTATTATGTCTTTCTAGTAAAACACAAAAGATTTGGTATTGTGGCACACAAACAAGGTGGCCAAAAATGAAAGGGTTTATTTAATTTTCATTTGATTAAAAGATGAATTAAAATGTTTTAAGCCTTCATTTGATTAGAAGAAAAAATAAAATATAAAAACACAAATTGAAAAAAAAAAATCTAATTATTGTAAAAAAAAAAAATGTAATTAAATAATAATAACAATAATAATGATAATATATTAAGTTTAAATAAACATGTTTTTATGAATTGATTGGACATGCTTTTCAATTATTAAAATTTAATTAAACCAGTAAATTGGAATCCAGAAAAATTAAAATGCAAAATGCAGAATTTGGTAAATATAACCCTGAATTTCATAAGGTCTAATACTAAAATTTAATTTAACCATTAAAAGTCCAGAAAATTTCAAATGAAGGGGGAAAAAAGAAATCTATAAAAATTGAAACAGAATAATGGAAAAAATAATGGAATTAGGAAAAAAAGAAAAAAAAGTTTAATTAAACCATTACAATGGAGAGAAAAATTACATGAAAATCACAGAATTTGGTGAATATACAATGGAAAACATATTTAATAAGGTCTTAAAATGTCATTTTTGTTACATTTTCAGTAAATTATTCTTAAATTGTGTAAGTTTAGTAAAATGGTGTAGTAGTGTAAAATTAAAAGAGAAAATAGAATAAATTTAATAGGGCTTTAAGAGGGATTTAAACTCTTGACATCTGGCAACCCCAAACATGAAAACACAATATTGTTGAAGGCAACACATTTTAATCTCATCTTTTATCGTCGATGATATTGCATGTTGATATAGTGATGGTCAGTGTTTAATGATGTCAGTCATGGAAAGAAAGGAATATTTTTTGTCAGTTTTTGTTAACAAAATTAACACTGGCCAACAAACACAAAAGGTGTTTAATGGAAAGTCGTGAGTTTACTGGCAATACAAAAATCATGCTGTGCATCTGTTGTGGTTTTGACAACATGATCTTCATCTGGATGTTTGTGCAGACGGTGGTTTTGGTGTGTGTGTGTGGACTCACTGGGTGGCTTTGACGATGTCCCAAGTGCTGTAGTCGTCCACGTGGCTCTTGCGGCTGACGCTCTCGCTGTAGTCATGGTTATAGTGACTCTGGGGTTTAATTTCCTGTGGGAGAGAATCACAGTCACTTCATCTCTACAGAGCCATCGGATAGACGGACGAGTGACGGATGACACTAAGGATCCTGGACACAATGTGTCATATGTACGGTGAGTCTCCATGGTGACCACGAACTCAAACACGCACACACACACACACGCACACACACACATTAAAAGAGGCTATTCAAGGGCCGTATCATTGACAAAAGGATTTTCTTGCTCTTTGATGCAAATAAATTGAAACTGCACAATTAATGACATTTTAATCACGATCACAACTTCTGCTTTCTCCATTATTTAAGATTAATTGCCTGTTATATTTGTGATATATATCCAAACATTGTTTGTGATTGTGGTTGCTGAATAAATGCACTTATGCAACCTCTGTGCCAAAATATAAAGTCTTTTTATTGATTAATAGGTAAAAAAACAAATATAATTTTACTAAAATTCATATTACTGCTTTAGCTTTCGAGGGTTTTACCAGTTTTCATACTTTAGTTTTTAATGTACATGATAAATATAATAAATCAGGAAACTAGTCAAATAAATACTGCTTATGAATCGACGTTTTCCTTCTCTGTGCTTGAAAGTGCAATAATGCTAATTAAATGTAAAAAATACATTTCTCAACTAAAAAAAATCATGATTAATAAATGTTATATTTTTGAGCAAACTAATTGTGATTACTAGTGACTACCTTTTCTAAAAAAACCTGCACTGAGAAGTTATTTCATTTTTTATTTTATATTATTTTCTAATTTAACAAAGTATTTTTTATTTTCAGAATTTAATCTGAATTGTAATTATTAGTGATTACTTTTCCAGAAAACCTGTATTTATTTATTTTATTTAGTTATTTATTTCTTTATTTTATATTATTTTATAATTTAAGTTAAAGGGTTTTTTATGTTCAGATTTTATTTATATTATGCTTGTTATTTTATTTCATTTAAAATTTATATATTGTATTACTATATTTTATTTTAACCACGACTCAAAAATCTGCCCCCCTTGTATGTATTTATTTAATAATTTTGCTTATTTTATTATTTCATTATCATGCAACCCTAACAAAAATGCAAATACAGCTTATTTCATTGTTATAATGACACAATTGTCAAAATGTTAATATATGACCGTCCACAAATCAACAAATTTACTAATCAACGCTTTTTCTGTCCATCTTGTAAAGCTATGGCAGTATGCTGAGGTTAAATAATAATCATAACAAATGCTTTTATGCACCATCTTAACAGTACAGTACCAAAAACAGTCCGTTTAATACTAATGGTCAGCAAGGAGGCAATTCAAGAAACTTTGTTTAACATTATAATTAGACTAATCAACCTTTCAGACTGCATGTGCTCATAGGTCAGAGGTCAGGAGAAGTGTGTGTGTGTGTGTGTGTGTGTGTGAGATGACTAGCAGATGTCCAGAAGCTTCAGATCTATTGATTAGTGGGGAGGGTCTTTGTCTATTGTATTAAAATCCATTCTGACCTGAACCTCCAGCTGTATCCTGCACAACCTGTATTTTTATTTTTTTTTTAAATAATTTAATTTAATATCATTTATTTTATATTTTATTTATAATATATTTTGTTTTATTTCATTTAATTTATTTATTTTATAATGAAGGACCATTTTTAAATATATATATATATATATATATAAAATATTCATTCTAAACCAAAATAATACACTAAATATTATTATTTATTCAATTGTAAACCACAATCATAATCAGATCTGTAGTATAATAATATTAGGCTACATACAATATTACACACCATAACTTATTCAAACACCACAAATTTCAAATATATTTGTAAAAACACTGTAAAATAAGACACCCTCAAGCAAAAGCTTGAAACAGATGCAAAGGGCAAACAGAGAACACCCACAGGACACAATGGAATCCTGGCAAACACAATGAATTCCCTTTATATGTGTGTGTGTAATGCCAGGCCAGCAGAGACATAAGACACACACCGGCCACAGAGATTCACGTGTAAAGATTATAAACGGCAAACACAGTAAACCAGAATGTTATAATCCTTACAAAGGCAAGACCCTGCACACTTGCACCCACAACCGCTAAATATAAAGCCCTATGTCTCTAGTTATTACCTTCACAAAGACACCCCACGCGATCCGTCTAGACACCATTACACATATTATCAACACAAAGAATCATCCAGCGGCCACACGTCCAGAGAAAAGCCTAGCGAGATTATCTGAATTCACAATCACCCTACAGCAAAGCATCCCGAATGAGAATCTGCATGAAGAGGATATACACATTGACAGCGCAGTCAAATCTTTCTTTCTAAAGGCTCTTCGAGGGGTCAGAGATCAGTACAACAGACAGTACATTAATTGGGGTCATCCATCAAGTTAATGATCCACCACAATAACACAACATGCAGACATAACACTGCTGAAGATGATCTAGCTGGCTGACATATGACTGAAAATCAGTACAAAATGTTTATACACTTAAAACGTATAACTGGCTATGATTTTGATACGGTAAATATGATCTTCAACTTTAAATACTTAATGCATTAAGGCACAACAAATGAACTAGAAGCAATATCAACTGTGATTTTTAACAATTCCTTAACTTTTTTTTTTCCAAAATTAAAATAAATAAATAAACCCATTATGGTAAACTGATGATATATAACACTTTATATAAATAACAATTTATATAACATTTTAAATAAACACATTTACTTGACATATTTACAAAAAAAATTCTATATAAAAACAAAATGATAAAAATTGATAAAAATAAATGTCAATAAATAGATTCATAGATTCTTCACTTTGTAATTATATTTTAGTATTTTTCACAAATAAAGAAATAGTTAAAAACATTAATAAAACAGGAAATGAACACTGCAACCATCAGTGCACTTATTAATACGATAAGTTTGTTCACACTGGGAATCATATTCTCTCAAACAAAGACTGTGTAAGGCTAATTTTACACACAGTACTCAGTGACATTTGACATTAATAGTTAAATCAGTTTTTTTATGATTTAATCACGGTCAAAAAAGCTGTTGATCAGAAGAACCTGCTAATAAAAAAAATCTAAATATCGGCCGATATATCAGCCTTGCTGCTATACATCGGTCCATAACTATTTATATTATATTTATAATACATATTTAACAAGTCCCGAATCCTAGTGTTCCAGAAAACATGGAATACTAGCATACTGCAAATCATATTTCCTCAAATAAAGACCAGGTAATGCTAATTTTACATGTAGTGCATAGTGACATATAACATGAATATGACATATCAGCAAACAGGAGAGAGCGTGACACAGCTTGGAATCAGCGATATAAAGATTAGACTGAAAGATCTGTGCGCAGGCTCTGCTGTTTATAGCGATGTAAAAATAAAAGTTCCATCAGTGTGAAAATAAAAGGTGCTTAAAAACTTGCAAAATATCGTCCTTGCTGATATATAGCGGTCAACAACTATTCAAATTATAATTAATAATACATATTTAGCAAATGGAAACCATTAGAAAAATGAGTAAATGTGGCATAATAGTGAATTAGAGCAGGGTAGATTAAACCGAGGAGCTCTCTGCTAGCTGATGTGCACTTAATCCAAATGTATAAGTCATACGCATAGCATTAATGCTAATGCAGGTTGTTATATACTATTTCAACGATCAGAGAATTAGATACGTTATGTAAGAGATGTCAGTCCAGACCGCTGAACAGAACTGATAAAAAGAGCAGCAGGGAGACTGAGCATCACCGGCAGGCCTTTGTAAAGGTGTCTGCTTGTTTCACTCAATAGTTTTGCGCCTGGTATCAGAGCAGTTGGTCTAATTCAATACGGGCCTAATGTTCCTCCTGCCTGTGAGGAAATGAGCAGTTACAGCATCTGTGGGACCATGTGACATGTACTAAGATGCTTGGCTTCCTATTAAAACAGGAAGATATTAAGAATTCAGCTCTGGGGAGCATGTGCTTTATCAACCGCCTCTGTTAGTTTCGTCAGCCATTTATATCTGTAGTTCATGTCAACATCTGTAACGACATGTTTGGAATGACCACACACAGTGCCAATGCAATGCCACAGATGTGCATCGCAGTAACTTGAAATGACTAATCTAACACTTTTATCTGAGGACTGAACTCATTATTTGCAGTCAGATGTCATTTCTTTGTCTATTTTTACACATAACGCCACAAAAGCAGAAATGCAAATGAAATCACACCCACAGGCTACTATGTAGAAATACAGCGGAAAAATGTAATGCCACAAAGCTAAATTTGTTGCATGCAGGCAACAGGATCAGCATCTCATCTTTTCAATGCACCATTTAAAAACCACAAGAGCAGACAGACACGTTAATTTTGACCTCTGAGGATCATATTTGGAGGAAACCTCAGGTCTGATCTGATGGGTGATGGTAAAGAACAGATGGCTTGCTCTTCACTATATGACTGTGCGGCCCCAACGCCGCCCACCCAGGTGACAAAGGGCCAAAGCATCCAAAGGAAACGAGATCCTCTTGACTTTCCTCTAGTTAACAGCATTGATTAACTAAAGACAAATGAACAGATTGTGTCTTTCATAGCAGAAGAGTTTCTTTCTGTTCTGGTGGGTTTTTCACAGTATATTCAATGTTTTTTGGTATTTTTGTCATACTAGAATATTTTGTATTAACATTTTGGATGAGTTTGGATTTTATTTTTTTATTTTTATATTTTATTTTATTTTGTTGGGCGGGTTTAACATTTTTAATTTTTAAACAATAACAAAAACTGCAATACAATATACTGCATATTTTTTAATTTTTTAATATTGTTTAATTTTTTTATGCATATTTTTTGTGTTTTCATCAGTTCTAGGTTCATTGAGATATTAACTATAATAGTTTGTACTAGTTTTTATTTACATATTTTCAATTTTTCTATTTTCATTCTAATTTTAGTTAAAATTTTGCTGTGTAGTTTTGTCATTTTTACTTGTTTTTTTTTCTCTAACAAGACATCAATGTCATTTTAGTATAATGATGCTATTGTATATTATAAGCATTTAATACTATAATAATAATAGTTAATAATTAAGAATTATAATAATTAATAATACTATTCTATATAATAATAAAAATTATTATAATACTACAATAATAGTTAACTAATAATTCTATACTATATTTTATTTATTTTAATTATTTTGTTTGTTTTTTTGCCGTTTTTATTAGTTTATTAGGGTTTTTAATTTTTATTTATTTCTGTTTGTTTGTTTGTTTATTTAATTATTTATTTATAAATATTTATAAATACTGGATCAAGTTAATGAAAGTGAGAAATGTAGCTGAAGTAAAACACATTTAAGGTTTTTATTTAATTTAATTTTCTGTTTTAAGTCTCAATTGTAATTAACTTTACTAATCCTGCTTCCAATATGAATTTACATTAGGTTTTACTTCAAGTCCTACTTTTTTCCCCCCATTCGGCAAAAAGACCAAATAGAACAATGCTTCACATTATAATATAACGCTCTGATAATCCATCACAAACCAAATTACGAGGACAGCTAAACTATTTACCATTCCTCTCCCAAACGGCCACATGCAAAACACCATCCCTATCATGGTTTCACGTTCTATTCTCTAAATCAACCACCCCATCCTGCTGGACACCAGGGCATATAGCAGACAGAAAACACAAAAAATCGTTTACATAACAGCATTGTCTTCAGCAAATATTCTGTAATACAAGCAATCGCTTTCGTTATGAAATTGTATTATGTTAGAAACATATTGGTTGACCACTAATTATTACCATAGCTATAAACAATGCATTAAAAAGATCTGCCGGGATCTTCCTTTCAGTCCAACAGGTCAGCGTGTGTTAGTATGACTACCAGCCAAGGGTGACGTTCCCATTCACTGGGACTACATGTGTGTGATCAGCTCTATGGTCAGTCTGCCTGAGCATGAATAATTTACAGCAGGAAGTCCCATATGAGCAAGCTGTCTCAGTACACACACACACACACAGTGAGCTCAACTCTGGGTTCACAATAAGTAAGTGTGAAAATGAATGCCATTAATTTTCATTAGTTGCATTCTTGAGGTGCCACGTTATGATTATTTAGTAATGAACCTCAGAATAGGTGTCCTGTTTATCATCACCTATTGCACTTATAGCTCTTAATATACAAGAATTGTATGTTTCATGCAAAACTTCCTTATATCAACACATCCTGTCAATACAAAGTTGGAAATGAGTAAAACGAAAACAAATATGTAAATCAACCATTGCAGCACTGACAATATAATGCATCTATGAACATATAACACACTGACAACAATGACAGATCAGAAACAGAACTGTCATTACACTGATTTCACCAAAATGCAGTCAAACGCAATCCAACAGACTTTTATGGTGTACTAAAAGCATGTTCATCAAACAACACCCCACAATTAATGTTCAAATCTGATGGTAAATGAATGCAAATGAGGTTGGTGTTTGTGAATGGTGTCTGTCATTTAGATGCAAACGCAGCACAACACACTGTGAATACTTGCACTAATATGCTAATGTCACATTTGTCACCGCACAGAACAGAATAAAAACACACCCCTGCCTTAAAATATGAGATTAGACATGCGATAAAACGACAAATCAAAATATAATCTATGAATATGAACGGCTAGCGTTAGCAGCAATGCTATTACGCAGCAGTGGGGGGGATTCAGCCCCTCTCCCTCATTGTGAGGAGTTAGCGGTAGAAATAACGATTTTTCTGGGCGTGAAAACACTCCGGCCTCGTTTAGCATCGCTACCGCGCTGCAGCGGGATAACGGCTGTATTTTTTTACCTCGGGATGGAGGATCGGGACGCATCCAGTTTCTTTCTTAAATTCATCCAGAGCGTCCGCCATCTTGCTGCTCGACCACGCGGAGCATCACGGGAAAAACATTTAGGGGGCGATAAACAGGAGGGAAGCGCGCGTGCTCGAGGAAGCAGCGCGCTCGTGCGCGTAAGATTTGACCTGAACAATTTCGTGACCGGAATAAAACGCTCTTGGAGTCGGGAATGATGTATATCAATGTAATATATTATATATTACACCAGTAATAACCTGTAGGTATTGTCGCCAGTTTATTTATCAACCAGTAATGACAAACCATCGGCAAAAATGCTGTTTTGTTACGTTTATAGCAACAATAGATATTGTTTTGAACATATTTAGATTTTTTTTTTTTCATTTTAGTATAGGGAAAATTGGCAGCAATTAATAAACTCTGTATGAAATGGTTGGTTGATTTCATATAGCTATTGTTTTTAATTTTAGATTTTTTTTTTCAGAGTTCAGATATATGGAAAATATCAATAATTAATCAAATGTGTGTAAAAATGGCAAAATAAGCTGAAAGCTGTAGTATTTTGCTGAACGAATTATTTTTTGTATTAAACATTTTTTGTATGATTTTTTTTTGCATAAATATATATTTTTTTGTTGTATGAAATAGCTGGTGATTTCGTATAGCTATTGTTTTAACATTTTTAGATTTTTTTTTTAGATTCAGAGAGCAATAGCTTATATGGAAAATATCAATAATTAATCAAATGTGTGTAAAAATGGCAAAATAAGATGAAAGCTGTAGTATTTTGCTGAACAAATTATTTTTTGTATGAATTTTTTTTTTTGCATAAATAATTTTTTTTGTATGAAATAGCTGGTGATTTCATATAGCTATTGTTTTAACATTTTTAGATTTTTTTTTAGATTCAGAGAGTAATAGCCTATATGGAAAATACCAATAATTAATCAAATGTGTAAAAATGGCAAAATAAGCTGAAAGCTGTAGTATTTTGCTGAACGAATTATTTTTTGTATGATTTTTTTTTTTTTTTTTTTTTTTTTTTTTGCATAAATATTTTTTTGTATAAAATAGCTGGTGATTTCATATAGCTATTGTTTTAACATTTTTAGATTTTTTTGTTAGATTCAGAGAGCAATAGCTTATATGCAAAATACCAATAATTAATCAAATGTGTGTAAAAATGTCAAAATAGGTTAAAAAAAATGTAGTATACTGCTGAACAAATTAATAAACAATAAAAAAAATAATAATAATTTTTAAAAAAGTATTTCCTGTTTTATAACCTATAAAATCAAGAATTACGTTCCCAAATGTCAAAGAGACACCAGGAATCATACAGTTGAAAATATCCAGAATTATTTTCCAAGATTTTGTAGGATAATTACAAAATGAATCAAACAAAAATATTTACATTTCCTGTTTTATAAACTATAAAACCAATAAATACATCCCCAAATACCAGAGACATCAATAATCATAAAATAACTAGTGCTGTGCAAAGATTAATCGTGATTAATCGCATCCAAAATAAGTTTTTGTTTACATGATATATGTGTGTGTACTGTGTATATTTATTATGCATATATAAATACACACACACATACAGTATATGTTTAAAAAATATTTACATATATTTTACTGATATAATTAATATTATATATAATATATTTAATATATAAGCATGACATATTTAGTGTGTGTATTTATATATAAATAATGAATTTACACTTTATTATAATGAACATGGATGCGATTAATCGTTGCACAGCACTACTTTTTCCTTGGTGTCTTAGGATAATTACAAGATCAAAACAAATACTCAGTTTGCAGATTACAGAAAGAATGATGTGTATCAATGCAACGATGTGTAATTTAAAATGTATTTTTATTTTGTCATAAATTATAGAAAACCGACGGAACCCTCACTTTATCCCAGTCAATGTCATTCAAATCCCTGCTTTAACAACAGATTGTATTAAGAGCTAATGCATCTGCTTTTACCTGTATTACTGTTTAATTTTTTCTATTTTTTTATTACGTCATCGACCTACTTTATCATTTTATAATTATATACGGGTCTAAACTCGTGCGCCTTCAACCGTAAGCAGGCACACGTCTAATTTTACCTAAACTATGAAACCAGTTTATTTTCATTTCCCCCCCTAAATATTTTGCTTATTCGTGCAATGCAATGGGGTTATGTAATAACAATAATCAAAGATTTTATTTCCCTGTCATGACGCTCACTACCATGCGGTGGCAGCCTTGGATTGCTTGTATTTTTCTAGTCCTTTCCACGTTGTTTTAATATGCCGTGTTAACCAAAATAAAAGTTACGCGATGGAAACTGTTCAAAATCTTCAAATCATGTCCAAACATAAAGTAAACGGCTAATATATTTTGTTAAATATTTTCAATATTTGTTGTTCAATATATAGCATTAAACAGATATGCTTCATATGGTACATAATCATCTGCAGTCCTTTTATGGTTTAACAACCCGTTAGACTTTTAATATGATGTTTTTAAAGACCCTAGGTGTACGTAACAGGCTCCGCCTAAACAGCTGATCTGCGATCAGCCTGAATGTTTAAATTAAACGGACGTCATCACGCGTTCCTTCTCAGAGACCTGATCCCAGACCTGCTTTTTATTTTAGCCCAGTCAAACGTCGATCCCTCGAGCGCGGCAGACAGAACTCAACGATCGCAGATAAACGGTCTCTCAGAGGAAGGAAGACAGACGTGCCAGCGTATGCGTGCGGTTGTATCGCAATTCAGGGCTTTTATATTGCCTCAAAACGGGTTTGTAATTCACAGTTGAAACGTTTTAGACCTCTGCCGCGTGAGTGCTTGTCAATCTCCGTTAAAACACGCCCGGGAAGTTTTAACCCATTTACTGATGGACTGACAGACGGATTCTCCTCAGACGACGCAATCTGTATAATTCACATTTTACCTCATTCTCTCAAGTTTAAGCCTGTGTTTTCCCTCAGGAGGACCTTACGTGGACAATTAAGGTTAGTGTTTATGTTCTGTAATTCTGTATTTACACAGAAATAACCGGTGAACTGCACTATGTGGGCTGTGTTTTAAAACCTAGTGAGCTGCCTATCTAAACTACATTTTGCAGCATCCCAAGCTCGTTCGCCCTTTTGGGCGGGAATCATCGATTCAAGCAGCGTTTTTGAACATTATATGCTGTCAAAATACATTAAGCTGCCAATCGAGATTGTATTTTGCTCACCAGATACGTACTATACAAATACACCATGGAAAATCGTAGTAGTGCCAGTGTTTTGGTCACGTTCATCCATTGTAATACTAACGTTACCTAAAATGCAACAACGATGCAGTATAGTTGGACAGACAATCATGTTTTGAAAGCGTAGCCTGCATGTTGCAGATCTTGTTGATGTACATATGCACGTAGGGATCATCCTCCATCGTTTAGATCAGATTTTGTAATCGTTTTAGACCTGATTGTCTTGAAAACCATGTGAACAGGTTGAGTTCAGAGGTTTAATGCAGTGTATGTTATGTAAGAGGTGATGTGACACATTCAGGCTGTTTTTGTTGTTAACCTAAACAATAATATTTAGCAATGCAGACTCCTTTATAAATATTTACAAGGGTTAATCATCAAAATACCAATGTTGTGAAAGTGCAATCATAATAAATAAACATGGGGTCTTTTTCAAAGCGTTCTGCAGCTTTTCAAAAAGTGTCATGATTACAATTATTATATTACATTTTATTCAATTCTTTGTGATACATAAAAGTAGCAATTTGAATATTAAACAAAAACGTAATCAAACTGTTGACACGAACTGTAATATATATATAAATACCATGGTATTACCACCTGCATCCATCAGTAAACCATGGTACTAGCTTAGTACTACAGTATTTTTATTTATTTATTGTAAAGGACACTTTTATTTTTTAACAGTTTTATTATAGTATTGTACAATGTAAAAATGATTTTAAGATATAAATAAAATAGTAATTAGTAGTAAATACTAATTTAGTTTTTCTGCTTCGAAATTGCACATTTAATTCAGCGTGTTTTTTTTTTTTGAAATTCATTCTTTTCTTTACCAAATTATTTTCAGTGTAGTATAGTATTATCACTGTAGTAATTTGGAGGAAACTGGAAGAAATTTGTCTTTAATATTCAAATATATCTGGTGCAAGGTTGACCGCAACATGTCGGTGTGAGATTTATTGTTTTGTTTACCCTATATTTACCTGGTAGATCTCTAATTACCATAATACTACTAGTCTAATGAAATAGCATGTTATGGTACTAAATTATGATGGTAATAACAGTAACTAAGTGTGATTAGAAGCAGCTTCACAGAGTTAATTAGGTTTTAATTACATGAATTTGACCACAGAACTTGCATCGTTTAGCCTGTGTTGTTGTTTCAGGCTCTGATGTCTTCGATTAGACGAGAACGGATACACCACCGCATCAAAATCTTGTCTTTCTGTGTGTCTTTGACCTTTGCGTAAAGGTTCATGTTTCCACTTTCCCTTTTAGAGGCAGTTTGGTGTTCAGAAACCTGAGAGCTCACTTCCACATAGCTTTCTGTGTCGCATTGTCAAAGTGAGGTTGTGTAATGTTAGGTGTAGCACCTGTGAGAGTTTCCTAACAATGCATGTGTGTTATATTTAGCGGTAACATCTGCTATCTAAACATGTAATCCTAAACCCATTGTAAATATTATTAGTGTGTCATACACCTCTAATGTCAAACTCTGTCCTTTGAGTCTGATGTAGATATGTGCTGGAGATCCAAACTTCAGAAGATCATAGTATTTTTGTAATTGTCCCTTGCATTATTCATCAGTAATTTCAACAGATTGTTTGGTTCGTATGAAAACGTGCACGTGTGCAACTCTAACAAAACATTATGAGAGACAGTGATCGTCATTTGCCTGTCAAATAGAGTTTCCATTGCTTTGTTGTTGTTCGTTACTGACGCTGCTGGTGTGTTTGGAGTCTTATTTTGCATACTGTTACCAGCTGAGGACACACTCGAGGTTGATTCGCCATTGTTGTCCAGCTATTTCTGGATACAAATGCAAAATATACATATTTTTATACAATCAGTGTTGGCTGTAATGCATTACAAAGTAATTAACTGTAATTTCATTACTTTTTCTCAAAAATGAAGTAAGGGATTACTCTTAATCTAAGTACAGTTACTTCTGATGTAATTGCAATACATTCTGTATAGACTGTAGGGCAATTCTATATAAAACAACAGTGGATTGAAATCAAATAGTGAATTTAAAATCTAATGTTAAAATTAATGTTTTCTCCCTTTAAGTACTTACTTAATTGAATAATATATATTCATTCCTTTTTTTAAAGAATTAAAAGAGCAGTTTCATGTCTATTCTTTAGAAAGTAATAAATAATGCACAGCTATTCAGAGAAAGTAATTAGTACAGTAATTACACTGTTTAAGATGTTAGTAGGTGCTATTAATTACATTTTTAGAGTAACTTTTAGTGCCATTTTTACATTGCTGCCACACATATTTTTTTCCACCCAATTATGTCTTAATAACGGGATGTTATGTTGTTTTAACGATGTTTCTCATTAAAACTACATCTTTTCTCATAAAACGAGATGTTAAGACATAATTATCTTGTTAAAACGTATTGTTATAAATAATGTCAGTATTTAAAATATTATTATTAAACAATATATTATTTTGAATATTTCTATATATTACAAATAAATTTAGCAAAATATTAGTTTTATATATCTTATTATATAATAATACTATATATAATTTTTATAATTTTTAATCATTTTTTAATTTTTTTTATTCAAGTTTTATTGTTTGTTCTTCTATTTATTTATTTACTTGTTTATTTTTCATCAAATGTATATATGTATTTATTTATTTATTTTAGTTCCTAGATTAATAGTTGGAATTCAGCAAGCATACAGCACGATCAGTCCGATTCACAACAATTGGCTCTTGTTATGAATCATTCAAAGACTCTGTTAATAATTTACAATTTAATCTTAATTGTAAAGGCCCGGCGTACAAATTCACAGTTGTTTTCGCCTGGTCACGAAGCATGTGCTCAGGTGCAAACCCTCTGCACCCCAACAGAGTCGCGACACTTCATTTATATTAATGACCCGTCCTGCTGACATGGCCGCAGTCTCTCAAAACTGCCTTCATTTTTACCTGAATACCAGTTCAAACGGAGTTTAATCTTCATTAAATCCATCACCTTCATTCTAGTTTCTCTTGTGTCCTTCACGAGGCTGTGAATGTCAAAGCTGTGTGGGGTGTTTAATATCCAAAGCATGCGTTTCATTATTTGGGAGGGTGAATGGCATGTTAAACCAGCCTCTGTGTCTTGGAAAATGTATGAATCAATGATCTCTAGCTGTTTTGTGAAAAGGATGTGGTTTGTTTTAATATTTGATGAACAGATTCATAAACATAACGTGACGTGAGACAGATGAAACCAAGATCAAGTGAGAACAGAAACTGGTTCCCGTGTGAACGCCGTGAACCCTTAGAACAGGAAATACACAACATCTGATGAAGATGAAGGGTTTAATGTAACAGCGATATTCTGATTTACATAAGTAGACTTTTCTGTTGAAAATTTGAGTGTTGCTTGCCTGTGCGAAACGTGTTGTCGTGATGCTGCGTTTTCGCTTATTCATTCAGATGCTTTTACCCAAAGCGACTTACAAATGGGAATAATTAAGCAGTTTATTATAAGTGGCAACAATATTTACAGTGCAAAATGCCATGTTTGTTATGAGCTAGATTAGTGGAGTTGCTAAATATATATATACACAAAATCTAATATTCAACTAGAGCCTGATCTTAACTTGAGGCTTAATATTGGATATTTCTAGCACAGCTCCAGGGTTGTAAGTTGTTTGATTTATGATTAAGCACACCGCATGTCTTTTCTTGAGTCTGTCAGTCAGTTTTGTGAAGAGTCAGTGCTGTGGTGTCAGCTGAGGTTAATGGTGTGCTCTTTCCTCCAGTGAAGCGAGCTTGTGTGGCCCGAGCACAGTAACTCAGAGCTGTTTTGTCAGTCAGGAGTGAATAACGTGTGTGTGTGAATGCCTTTGTTTCTCCTTAGATGTGTAGGACAAGGTTTCTTTTACCTGACGACTTTTGCAATTCTGGTATTTCATCATTAGTCTTTGCAATGTAATGGTAATGACAATGCGGTGCAGAGGAGTTTGTTTAACAATGTTACCCTTTTGACTTCATTACTGAGGAATGCTCTTTATTGTTTAGTAAGTCTATAATGGTGAAGTGTGCCACTATTGCGTGAAATAAAAACTAAAATAGTATAAAATTAATACTGAAATAAACTGGTTGTGCATTTTTATTTTTATTTGTAGTTCTGTTTTATATTTTATATGATCAGACCTCATTTATTAAATTATATATATTTTTTGTACTTTTTTTTTTTATACTTATATGCTTTGTAATTTATAATATTTTCATTAGTTTTCCATTGTCATAGTTTGAATTAATATTTAGGTTTTTTTTTTTTTTTTTTATTTTCTGTTTTTAATTTGGTTGTTTTCCCCCCAATATTTTAAATTCTCATTTTAATTGTAGTTTAAGTATTTTGTTTTTTACAATTGTTTTACAATTGACAATTTATTTATCTTTTTATTTATTTATTTATTTATTTTTTTCATTTAGGGTTTTTTTTTTTTTTTGGGTATATGTGACCCTGGACCACAAAACCAGTCTTTTGTAGCATGGGTATATTTGTAGCAATAGCCAAAAATATACTGTATGGGTCAAAATGATCGATTTCGAAGTCAAAAATCATTAGGATATTAAGTAAAGATCATGTTTCATGAAGATATTCTGTACATTTTCTACCATTAATATATCAAAACTTAAATTTTGAATATTAATATGCATTGCACAGAATTTCATTTGGAAAACTTTAAAGGTGATTTTTCTCAATAGTATTTTTTTTTTTTTCAGATTACAGATTTTTAAATAGTTGCATCTCGGCCAAATATTATCCTATTCTAACAAACCGTACATCAATGGAAATCTTATTTATCAGCTTTCAGATGATGTATAAAAAAATGACCCTTATGATTTTGTGGTCCAGGGTTTTGCTTTATTTCAGTCTTTGTGCCTACCCGATGCATGAGTTTGGAGTGAGTTTTTGCCAGTCTTTGTGTGCCAGCGGTCGTGCCCTGACTGGTTCGTCTGTGCATCTGAAAAGAGACGTGTTGCTGCATTGCACTTTTAATTCTCTTCGTAAAATATATCGTCATTGAGGGCTTGGCTGAAAGGCTTGAAAGAAGAACAACCAGTCTGTAAAAAGACTACATTAATAGTTGTAAAATTTAGCTAAACTTAAACCTTTTCTTTTGGCTGATTAAACTGCATGAGATCAATCTCAGTGTTAGCGTAACTGAGGGTCGAGCTGATGACTTGGTCCTCATGTTAATGAGGTTTGGTTTGGACTGAAGGAATCCTGCTCTCCCACATGGCACAGATTCCCAGCTGAGAGCTGTTGTTAGGGGCTCCTGGACGTGTTCTGTGGCCTGAACTAAATATAGCTCACTCACAGAGGTAAACGGTAGGAACACGGCCGACTGAGGAGACTCTCAGAGAGAGGAGACTCTCAGAGAGAGGAGGTGTGTGATTAAAAATAAAGCATTGATGGTTCCGTGGAGAACCTTTACAATATTTCTGTTGCACAAAAGTTTCTGTATAAGGAAAAATGGTCCTTTGAAAGCTTCTTCAGGGAAACTGAAGTGGTTCTTCTATGGCAGATCTGCATGCATTTTTTAAATGAAAAGTCATAAATCAAACTTGATTGAGGGCTGTGTGCCAAAAGTAAATGCTTCTTTATTTCCAATAGAATTGGATTGAAAATATTGACCTGTTGCTTTTAAGTGATTCTCATTTATGTGAATCGATATGTATTCTTAGTTCTGTTTTAAGCTGATTTTGTGAACAAAACCTGACATTATTTGAAGCACACTTTCGATCCAGTAAATCACAGTAAACATTGTGCTTTGTTACTTCTGATATGTAATAACATCCTATTTCAAATGGCCCATGAATGATCATCTTTTCCTCTTTAGTAGTTATAGAAAAAAACATGAACGACCATCAGTATTGATGCTGAAATGAACAGTATAACCTACTGTAATGTATCATGTCTCATTTAATCGGTTAATCAGTGCTTCAACCATGGAAAGATGTCGATAAAAGCTTGTAAACGGTGTTATGTAACCTTACATTTCCCTTTTAAAATCCATTCAATGCCCAGACCTTGATAGTTTAGCTAGAAAATTGAAGCATTTTGCTAAATATATGCACTGTATAATTTTATTTTTTCTTAACCTGTACTTAAATATTTAATGTATGTTTGAATAAATCTGTCATCAAAATAAGTTGATATCCACTGTTTAAATGTTAATTGTGTTAGGAGAAACACAATTATATCATTAAAAAGTTATAATTTTTATTATAAAATAAGTTATTATAAAAACTGCCTGATGTGCATATAATTTAAATGTTTGTTTACAAATCACTTTAATATTATAGTGTTGTACCAGCTTACTTGGTTAACATTAGTTGAGAGTTTAATAAACTGTAAACAGAAATTTACTGTACCTGATTGCCAATATATCCAAGTGAATCGGTACCATATCAAATTAAATTGAGGTTAAAATTAAATTAAATGACAGTTTGTGAATCAAAATCAAATTTTAAAATGGCTCAATACCCAACAAACCATATTATATTAAAACAAAAATATAAATAACATTTTTTAAATTATTGTTTTTAAAACAAATGCACATTTTAATTAAAAAATAATTTAAAAAATATACATTACAAATGAATGAATGCCCTTAAATGTATTATTATTATTATTATTATTATTTTTTTACCCTACTTATTTGATATTGCGTGGTAGGCCAAATCAAAAGTCATCTTTTAGCCTGGTTTGTGCAACTCTCTTCTATGGCATTGCTGCAAAAACACCGTTTTGTAAATGAAAAGAAATACTAAATGATCTCAAAGTTAACTTTTTAGTTTTAACCGGAAATGTATACAACATAACAGGATAGAAAATGCAAAAATGGTGAACAACTGCATTAATAATAGAGCACAGAGCAGATGTTTTATGCAGCAATGAGACTGATGGTGCCTCTGAACGCATTACTTTGGGTGCGACTCTCTGTTTTTGATGTCAAGTCGGTGTGACTGCTATTCTATGCCCTTTTCCTCCCCTTCAGCACTAAATAATCAAGTTTTGTGTGGCTTTTAAAATGCGCCACTGACACATCGACACGGTTGACTGTTGTTCTCGCCGTCTGTCTTTATTCTGTGTAATTGTGAGATTATTGCTTCGCCTCGGGCGGAGGTTTAAATGCTCTTTAATTGAAAACTTGCTCAGGCCACTTTAAGACACATTTATGTGTGTCTTCGCTAATTGAATATCAAAGAATGAAGAGGCTGTTGTTTAGAGGCAAATCTTTGTAAGTATTTGCAGCTGGTGCCCTGAGGTGCTGGGTGTTCAGCTTTTGTGAGGCTCTTATTACATAATTCAATTTCCTGGCTCCGTTATTAAATGAAGCCAACCTTTGTTGCTGCTGATAAAAATGTCACATGGTGATGTCACAAGACGGCTGGATGTCTGTCTGTCATGGCGGGTGATTGGTGTTATCTCGGTTCATAACTCGGTCTGGTTTTGTTTGTGTGGAAATTCACTTAAATGCCAATATTTGCTAATGCGAAGAACCACATATTTAATTGCGGTTGTGCTGACTTAAACTTTCAAAAAGCTTTTAATCTGGATAAAGTGTTTTTCTCGCTTCAGGGTGTATCATTTTTTAGTTCTGTGCTTTTGTCCTAGTTCCTCCTTTAGTCTTTTAATTCATTGTCAGACAAGCCTCATATTTGTTAAATCTCAGGGTTAGTGATTTAAAGCTAAATGTAGTAGCTAAAAAAAAAAAATTGTCTGAAAATAGTCACCCTCAGGCCATCCAAGATGTAGATGAGTTTGTTTCTTCATTAGATTTGGAGAAATGTAGCATTCAATCACTTGCTCACCAATGGATGTGAATGGGTGCCGTCAGAATGAGAGTCCAAAAAGCTGATAAAAACATCACAGTAATTCACAAGTACTCCACAACAGTCTAGTCCATCAGTTAACATCTTGAGAAGCAAAAAACTGTGTTTTATTTTGACGGGTTGCTGTGAATAACTTTTCTGTGTGTATATACTATGATGATAGATTCTCTCAAAATAAACGGTAAATGCTCATGAAGAAATTTTAGATCAGTTCTACAGAGCAGTTCGCACACATGAAGACACATAGAACATGAACGGTTCATAATTAAATAGTCTTTTTTTAAAAAACATATTTTGAGATACTAGTCCATATCACAATTTGATTTAAGTGCAATGACCTACTTTTAATTCATTCATTCCATGACATTCCGTGTTATACAGTAAATTCCGATTTCATGAATGAATTTTGAGATTTTGTCCGCGTTTTCCGCATCGTGGAAATCATAGGACCCTAGACAATTATATATAGAGGACTTGTATTTTAAAATAAGTGACCATTTGAAGTTAAAGACATGTCATAGATGGATTTGTTTCGTACAAACTCACAGCTTTTGGTTTCTCAAGTCGTTAATTGATGGACTGGAGTGGTGTGGATTACTTGTGGATTAATGTGATGATTTTTATTAGCTGTTTGGACTCTCATTCTGACGGCACCCATTCACATCCATTGGTGAGCAAGTCATGCAATGCTGCATTTCTCCAAATCTGATGAAGAAACAAACTCATCTACATTAAGCAAATTTTCTGCAAATTTTACATTTTGTGTGAACTGTTCCTTTCAAATCTATTGTATAATTTGCATAATTTGTTCTGTTTTTGTGACCACTACAAAATTAGTTGCAGAAGTTTTGGTACAAATCATAATCTTTGGGACAAATGATTCACAGGCCTCTCTCAGGACAAAAACACTTGCAGATTTTAGAAGTTAAGCCACTTAAAGTCATATAACGGTTGTCTAGTGGTCTGCGTTCATTATAAGATTTAGTCGACACTTGTTTATCCCTCAGCTTAGCTGTTTTGCCTGCTCTATAAATGCATCGGTGGTGGGACGCCGTAACACTGTAGTTTTTTGAAAAACAATTCGCGATTAACAATCAGGGTGTGTAAGTGATGAGGTTACGTCATGGAAACCCGCTTGGATGTGGGCAGAGATTTCTCCCTAGTAACACCGATCTGACCCGCTAATCTGTCTAAGCCTGGTGCTGAAAAGAGAAGGAGAATGAGAAAGCAGGAGAGAGTGACAGTGGCGTGCCGACAGGCTGTGGTGGCTGTGTATTGTGTGGGGGGTTCACACTGAGAGGTTGTAGGTTCAAGAGTTTATGCGTGGACCATCAGCACTCAGCAACTGAGAAAGACGTGATGTTCCTGTAAATCACCATAGAAAAAATTGCGTCAAAGTACCAAAAACAGCCTGTTTAATTGTAAATATTAAAGAGATGGTGGAAAATGGTTGTGGAAAGTTTTATTAGGTTTTATAAGTGGTCTTGGGGTGAGCAGTGCTGCAGAAGTGACTCATGAAGCATATTGTCAGACTCTGATCTGAATGGGTGTGAGCCGCTGTGAATCTGTATGTGTGATGTGAGCTGGTTTGTTCAGTGTCTCAGTGGGGTAGACGAGTTGCTTGAGCTCGCAGAGGCAGTCTGGGTAGAGATGCGTGAAAAGAAGATATTTTTTACTGAAACACACACTGTTTATCTACTGCTGCCACCTGGAACAGACACACACTCATTCTGAGAGCAACAACACAATAATGGATTGAAGAGCTGAGAGATTTATTAAAATGTCTTTCACTGAAATAATCAAATGCTTAAATGAGTCACAGCTTCTTTGTGGTTGTTTATTAAGCGAGATTCCTAAACTTTTTTTTTTTTTTTTTGTCAGCTGAACTACCTAGATGTAGAATATAAATATAATATATTATTATTATTTTTTTTATTTTTTGAACAACATTTGCGTGTATATAGTTTTCTGATGCTGGTTAATGGTCACATAGCATGCAAGTAAACATAAAATATTTCTTTTTTTTATTTATGTATTTTTTCATTTTAATTTAGAATTTTTTTAAATTGTAAAATTCTTTAATATAGGGCTGCATGCCTAAAAATTATATTGGAATTATTTTGTCATATATGTGACATTTCATCTCATCTCATATCTTAAACAATTTAACAAACATTGTATGTTTACAGTTTTCTGATGCTGGTCAATGTTCACATACCATGTAAGTAAACATAATTTTTTAAATATATATATATATATATATATATATATATATATATATATATAATTATATAAAATTATATATATATATATATATATATATATATATATATACACTAAAGCTAACTATAAAACTAAAACTATAAAAATAAAAAGTTATTACTAAAAACTATAGTAGTACCTCAGTGATACGAAAATAATTGTCTTAAAATATAAGCATAAATTATTTCGCAATTTCAGTATTTAAATTTATTGTGCAAAAACAAAAACTACTAAACACGACAAAAATGCGCAACAAAATTATTTTTTTTTAATTTGAGATGAAAACAGAAAAATAGAAACTGAAAATAAAAACTATATCTAATCTATACTAAAAAACTATATCTAAAAAGACAAATATAAATTATATTGCAAGTTTTTTTTTTTTATTCGTTGTGCAAAACCAAAAACGAATAAAAATGACAAAAATGCTTAACAAAATTACTGAAACTTTAAAATTAAAATGAAAACAAAATATAACAAAAATGATCATATTAATAAAAACTATAATAGTATCTTAAAGATAGTAAAATAACAATATCTGAGTAGATAAATATAAATTAGATTGCAATTTCAGTTCTTTTTATATTTGATCAATCAGCCACATTTTTTACTGTAATTTTTAAATCCTTTTTGTAGGAGTGTTTGGCATGATCTGTGGCTTTTAGTCAATATCTGTAAACTTTAAAAGCATTCATATTGTAATTTATTCCCAAAAATTCAGAGCATCTGAGCAGATGATTCATCTTGTGCTATGGGGCGTATGCGTATTTTTATCCAGCAAATCCTCTAGAATATGAATATAATGAGATGTTTTTGCATACCCTATACATCTGAAAACCAATTTCAAGCATTTAAGGTTTTGCAGATCATGATAAACTTGAAGTATACAGTATAAACCGAACTCTATCTCTGAAACTAAAGCATAACCGTCCTGTTACAGACGAAGGTCTCCAGCAGCAGAGAAACTGGGTCATGCAGATTGAATCAAATTAGACCGTCTACCTGAATGTGTTTTCATTGCTCCGCCGTGGCAGACGGTTGGACATTTTCTCTTCCCGATTTGACGTCTCTCAAGAAGTGCTCAAAGTTTGTCACGTATGTTCTCACAGATTGAATGTTAGCGTGTAGGTGGCAGTGTTGACGCTCACAGGCTGACACTTAGATTTGCGCTACAGCCGCTCATGAGAAACTTACAGAAGGCTTTTGGCTTTTTGCTTTATTATTCAGTGTGAAATCACAGAGATAATTTAGGAATTGATTTGATGCTGCTCTTCTGGTTTGTTTCGCCCATTGTGGTTTTACTTCCAGTTTTAGTATCTTCATTCCCTTTCTTCCTCTTTTGTGGTTTGCTTTAAAAGCCTGAAAATAAGTTATTGTGTTTTACAAGCCTTATGCAGCCCTGGTTTCTACTAACGAGTCGATTCAGCTGTGTTTGATAAGGGAAACATGCAAAATGTTCAGAGTTAGAGGTGATCTAGAACCGCTGATCTAAACCAGCTAATCCCTTATGTCTAATGATGTTATTTCTACACACTGACAGGGTGTCAATACTTTAAATCAAGACTAAATGTGCTTGGAAAATTGCTTTGGATCAATAGGAAGAAACATACTCTTGGGACGTTTTTTTGTCCACCATGTGCGTAAAATACATTCTTAAGGTTTGAAAAAAAGCACAAAATTATAATGTGGCTTGACTTGGGAACGTTGATTCATTTCAGTGAATCAGTTCGTTTTGATCTGGTTCAGTGAATCTGTTCAAAATATGCGAAGTGATTCTTTTGTGTTATCACCAGAAAAAAGTTCATGGACATCTCTTTGTGGCATTTTACTTTTTTATTTGCTATGTTTTAGTAAAGATGTATAGGACACATTTTTACTGTTTATTGCCATGGACTGTTATATTGATGCATTAAAATGATTAAAATAATTACATTTATTCTTCCTTGGTCATTTTATGAAAAATTTTTGGAACTTTTTTTGAAAGTACATTTTACTTTATTTAATTTAAGAAATTATATATGTTTATTTATTTAAATTTAAATATGTTACTTATTTAAAAAAAAAAAAAAAAATTAAAATTCATTGATTTACTACATTTTACAGAACAAAATGTATAATTATGTAAATATTATATAATATATAATTTATTCATCAATATTATTTATAAGAAATTGCATAAATATTTGTGTGTATGTATGTTTGTGTGTGTATATATATATATATATATATATATATATATATATATATATATATATATATATATATATATATATATATACTTGTATAACTTAATTTAAATAAAAAAATATAAATATATAAAATGTATAATTATGCAAATGTTATATAATATATATATAATTTATTTTTATATTTTATATATAATTTATTTTTTAATATTATAATTTATTGTATATTTTATATATATTTATAAAATATTGCATAAATATTTAGGTATATGTGATTATAAGTTAATAAATGGAAATTCAAACGTCTTGATTATTTTTAACCATATGTTACTGAATAAAAAACAAATGAAATGTTACATACAGTGTGTGGGTATATTATAATGATATTATAGATTAATTATTATACGAATTCTATTTTTTAAAATAGTATATCAATTTCAGAACAAATGCTTTAGCAAATGAATATTTCAGCAATACTGGCTTTCTCAAACATAAGAAAATCTGAAGTCTACTGAAGCTTTGCACTTTCGGTGACTAAAAGCTGGTAAATTAGCATACGAAACGAGTGGAATAGGTGTTAAATAAACAGAGGGGCGTTTAGGGAGCTAAATATTCCTCTCCTCTCCTGTTAGCTGGACCGCCTGCGGCTTCAATCGCTGTTCCCAGACCTGCACAACCCTCCACAGCCTTTCACCTGCACCGCTTTGTGTCTCACTGAATGCATTGAAGTTTCCTTTGATGTCGTGCATGCAACTCTTTCCATTCCCTTTGGTCTGCAGTGTGCGTTTGTGGACCATTATCTCCGGCCAGTGTGGTATTTGTGTGTTATCCCAAGCCTGCAGTTGTGTTATTCATATTTAGATTCAACAGGCTCGAATGTAGGCTTAGAAGCATGTCGCCTTACAGTTGAGAGCCAATTTCTGGTTGTCATTTGCATCCTGCTGGTGTGTTAATGTGACAAGGCCGCTCTAGAAGTCACATACACATTGTGTTGACTAGTCAGTAAGCTGTGACTCTCAAACAATTTCACATCCTGGTCTGAGATGTGAAATGGCCTACAGAACGGGGCTATTTTAGTATTATTCAAATACCGTTGTAATTTTTATTTGTATTTTACATTGGCTTTTATTTGTATACTTTTTTAGTACTTCGCTTTTTTTTTTTTTTTTTTTTTTTTTTTTTTTTAGCTTAGTTGTTAAAATTTTAGATTAGGTTATCAGATTTTCAGTTTTATTTTATCCTTTAATACTATTCATTTTAATTTGCTAATTTTTAATCATTTATTTTTATTTCAGTTTTATTTGTTTATTTATTTAATTTTAGGCATTTTTTTGAATTTGCTTTCATTTTTATACATTTTTAAATACTTTAATTGAATTTTTTGTTACATTTTTGGTAATTCTTAGAAATTTATTTTAGTTTTAGTTTAGTTTTATATTATTTAATTTATTAATATTTTTAATTGACTTTTATTTTTGTACTTTTAAATATTTTCAATTTAATTTTTACTTAATTTTATGTTAATGTTTGACAGAAATAAAATAAGTTTAAGGTTTTTTATATATTTTATTTAGTTTCATATAGTAACCTGATGTGCTAAAATAACTAATACTAAAACATAAATAAAAATTAATAAACAATATATAGGCAATAACAGTAACTGCTAAAAATGACAAAAACATACAAAAAATCACCAAAATTTAATATAAAATAAAATTAATAAAAATAAAATAAAATATTTTTTAGTACTTTGCAATTTATGTTTTGTTAAATTTTTAGCTTTGTTGTTAAAATTTTAGATTAGGTTATCAGATTTTCAGTTTTAATTTATTCTTTAGTACTATTAATTTTAATTTGCCAATTTTTAGTAATTTATTGTTATTTCAGTTTTATTTGTTTATTTATTTAATTTTAGTAATATTTTGAATTTGCTTTCATTTTTATACATTTGTAAATACTTTTAATTGAATTTTTTGTTAAATTTGTGGTAAAATAAAATAAAATACTTTGCACTTTGCAATTTATTTTTTTGTTAAATCTTTAGCTTAGTTAATTTTAGTTTAGGTTATTTTCAGCAATTTTGAGGTTTATTTATCGTTTATTACTATTCATTTAATTTTTTTTTTTTTTTTTTTTTTTTTTTTTTTGTCATGTATGTATGTATGTATGTATGTATGTTTTGAATCGGCTTTTATTTTTTTATACACTTTTTATACATATTTTTTAAATACTTTATTTAAAAAAACATTTTTTTGTTAAATTTGTAGTAATTTGTAGTAATTTATTTTAGTTTTAGTTTGGTTTTCATTTTTATTTATAATTTATTTTAGTTTTTATTTATTTTATTAGAATTTTAATTGGCTTTTATTCTTATATTTTTAAATACTTTTCATTTTAATTTTGCGTCATTTTAAAAATGATTTATTATTTATTTCAATTAACAAAAATGTTTTAATAGTTTTAGTTTTAGCTAACAATAGTATCCCTGCTATAGAGCAACACAAAAAGTGTGTGTGTGTGTGTATGTGTACATACACACACACACACACACATATAAACAGGCAAGAGGAACTCAGGTCAGTTAAAGGGTGTAAACTGAGCCACGTCACGCTACACTGTTACAATTTCACAGACCATAAGGCCTCCTGGACCGTCTCTGCTTTCTCTCCATCGTTTATTTTCCCCCTCCATGACCTACTTTGCTAATTATAGATCAGAAGTTTCCGCCAGCGAAAGTTTGGTCTGAACAGTTGACAGGCCATGCATCGAATCCGGGTCTCTGCGGCACCTGAGGACGTTCACGTTTTGTGTGTGTGTGTGTGTGAGCACGGGTGTGTGTGTGGGCTGCTTGACTGACAGCGTCATGGTCGCATAAAGAGACCGTTTTTACCGAGAAGAAGAGCAAATTATCTGAAGCACCTGTGTAGCGAGTGCCATTGATGTTTGCACTTCAAATAAGAGCCGTCTGTGGAAAAATGATGGGAGTTGTTAAGAAATGGTCGATAATTGTCTAAAGACTTTTATCATGGAAAACTAGCGAATGTGTGTGAGAAAATAGTAATTGCTTTAAATGCCATGTCTGATGGTCTTGTTTGGTCTAAATGTCCTTTTTTTTTAAACAACCGTTGTCGTTTTTGAGTGAATTATGCCTTTAGTTATGATTAAGATGTTTGGCTAAGCTTATATCATAAAAATCATACAAATATTTAGTCCTAAATTTAATATTTATATCTTTTAATTAATTAATTATACAGTTAAAAAACAAAAAACAAAACTAATAAACTAATATAATGCGTATTTGTAATTTACAGTATACATAAATGAGAAGGTAATATTTTAAATGCACAGCAGGTTTTATTATCAATATCCAATCCAATATTTTAAATAATCAATAATGAAATGGATGCATATTGCTAATAATAAAAATAGCTTTTTTTCTTTTTTGTCCAGAACAGGGTTATTATAGTTAAATAAAAGTAAAATCATAAAAAGTAACTTAAAATAAAATAAGTTTAAGGTTTTTTTTATTTCATTTAATGTATTTGCCGTAGAAACATCTCTTATTTTCATTTAGTTTAACCTGATAATAACTAAAATAGCTAGTATTAAAACTTAAATAAAAATGAATAAAAACTATATAGTATAAAAATAACTACTAATAAAAAGGACAAAAAAACAAAAAAAAATTACTGAAATTTTAACTAAAATTAAAAGGAAAAAATAAAAACTGATTTAAAATATGAATACAAATTATCTATACTATCTAAAAGATAGGCTGTGACTCTCAAACAATTTCACATCCTGCTCTAAAACAGTGCTATTTACTTTTTTGTACTTTGCATTTTATTTTTTTGTTAAATTTTTAGCTTGTTAAAATTTTGTTTGATTATTTTCAGTTTTATTTTATTTATTATTTATCTTTTTTTTTTGTTTTTTGTTTTTGAATGGCTTTTATTTTTGCCCTTATTCATACTGTTAATATTTGTTAAATGTTTGGTAATGTAATTTTATTTCAGTTTTAGTTTTTATTTTATTTTATTTACTAAAATAACACTGGTGCAGTTTCATTTATGTGATATGATATGATATGATATAATAAATATGCATCACTTTAAGTTTACTCGTTTTTATGCTAAAACTGTGTAATCCAACTGGATGGAGGTTTTATATGCTATTCAACTGCATAAATATTAAAATTAGGCCTGAATTTTATTCTGAGTGCATGCAAGCATGGCACGGTTGTTTGAAGTAAATCTGTTTGTGTTTCCACAGACATGCAGAGCTGTGAGCAGCGTTGACCGGCGGCGTCTGGACAAACATGGAGCCTTGTGCCGAGTCTCAGGTAGATCCTGAGAGAGCTCAGGTGAGCAAACACACACACATACATTATGTGAATATAATGAGCCATTAGAGCTCACACAGACCTGAATCAGCCTTCACAATGACAAGAACAAAGCTAACACTGCTGACACCAAACACACTTTAAAATCACCCTCGTTCACACACTTTCTGTCCCATTAGCGACTACAAAAGACAGAAACACACCTCAGCTGTCAGTGTTTCAGAGAGAGCCTGTGAATAATGAACAGTGCAAAAGACTACTGCATGCTGGGATACTTCTCACTGTCACAAAATAGTATTAATAAAATTAAGGTTTTTTTGCATTGTGAAATGGATGGATTTGTTTATTAATTAATTTTGTGAAATGATAATTATAGTAAAAAATCAATAAAATTATAATAATGAATTTAAAATAATTTTTTATGTGTGTGTGTGTATATATATATATATATATATATATATATATATATATATATATATATATATATATATATAAAATGAATAGATAAAAAATGTAATTAATATATCTAAATATTATATACTTTATTTATTACATATTTTATATATATATAAATGTATTAATTTAAATATGTTTATTATATATTTTCAATATATATATATAGTATTTAATGTGTGTGTATATATATATATATATATATATATATATATAATAATATTATATTAAATACATAAGGTTGAAAAAAGAAAAAAAATTCAGATGCAGCTTTTTTGGGGCCTTACAGTAATCATAATTTGGAGGTAAAATGTGCTTAATTGTCATGAAAATAATGTCACAATGCAAAAAAAGTCTCAATACAGTAACACCAGTGGAGAAAAATAAAAATGAAACAAGATGCACATTAAATATTGACTATTGAGCATTTGTGTTTGTATTGCATTCTGGTTGTGTGAATCATTTTCACACACAAGCCTCAGGTGTTACCCAGCATGCACCTGTGAGCCGCTCTCTCTCTTTTATTAACCTAAATAACTGTCTGTTGAGCAGGAGTTGTGTAGGTGTTGAAAAGTATTTGCTTTATTCACGAGTTGTTGAAGCCGTTTGATGGAACGAGAGCTGTGAGGGGTTTGTTTGTGGTTATTGTTCTGTTTCTTTCAGTAAATAGTTGCTCATATTCCTCCGGCTCCAAATGTTTCACACGTGTCAGAAGACATCGTGTATTTGCTATATGAGATCTGATCAGAGGAGGACGTCACTGTGCCAGACAGTTTTGGCTTAGGTTTTCTGTAAATGGGTTGTAATTGTACCATTGCGCACCATTCATTCATAGAAGCATCTGCATCGGGTCATTAGCTAATTATAGTGTCTAATTAAGTGTGATCGCTCCTTAATAAGTGTTTCAGCAGATCCTTCTATGTCTGTACTAAGAATACACTGTGGGTTTAGTTTACAAAGAAATGCGGCAGTCATAATTAATATTTATTATTATTAATAATAATATTAGTAATCACTGTGTTGCATAAACAAAAAATAACACAATGAAATTCATCACATTTCTCATTATTGTAATAAAAAATCGTTCTCGTTATTGTAGCTTTTCCGTCCTGATACACTGATGAATACTTATTAAAATAATTTTAGTATTTATTTGAATGTGTACCACAAAAACTACCATGATGTATACTTTCAGTCGTAACTTTGTAATATAATATAATATAATATAACATGTACATATACATATACATATAATATTGCAATGATAGTGAGGTTTAAAATTTCACGAATTTTAGGAGAAAATGTGATAAACTGTCATAAATAATGTCAATACTAAAATGGTAATAATCCTGGTAAATGGCTTCATTTTCACTTTAAATTTCTAATATATAATATATAATATATTGCAGTAAAAATTCTTAATATAATATATAATATATTTCATATTTTATAATTATATTTTTATTTATGCTTTTAATATTTTAAAATATAATTTCTAATTTTTCTGTTTCACTCATTTGTTTTTTGTGAGTTTCACCCCTATTCTGAGATTTTTGACACTCTTTTAACACTTTTTAGTTGTATTGTCGTTTCCGTCCTCGATTCTCTTCGGTCTGCTGTTCTTTTCTGTTAATAGGCACACAGTGAAACAGTAATTGATCAGCCGTGACCCCTGAATTGGTTTGAAAATGAGAATCGACTACCGTTTTTACTCCACTGCCTTAAGTTATAAAGCTCACACCCTTCTTGTTTTAATCATATGAGCATAAATACACGGGATGAGCTGATATAAAAATGCTGCTAGTTTATGACGTCTGTTGGATAAATCAGTAACCCTTGTCCTAAGAGCTCGACCTTCATAAAAGGATTGTTTCTCATACTTTCATTCTGAGACACAAACATTTCCTTTGGTTGCACAATTAATTCACAGCATCTTTACCTTAAAGTATTCAGTTTGACGACAGTCAAACGAGTCTGAATGCATTTCAAATACTCGTCGTTTTCATCAAACTGCCCCCGTGACCTCATCTGATGTGTTTTATATGTGCACTGATAAGGAAGCGCAGTATAATTTTACATCAGATGAAGGAAGGCGTCGACAAGTTAGTAGACAGGAAGCTTCTGCCACTTATTTCCTGTCTTTAGAGGCGGATAGACACAAACCCAGAGCGGCTCGTATCTGACAGCAGATGTCAGGCCTTGAACAGGATGTTTCGACTGAATACAGACGCACAAACACCAGTGGAAATGTGAGTTTGAGTTAGAAATTCAGCAGAGGGAATAAAATGTTCACTCGTCGTGATCTGCTGGAAACTCTCTTCAAAAATTGTTGTGTTTATGTGAATTAATTCACGTTTCTTATTAGCATATTGCGAAGTTTACAGGTCTTCAGAGGCTGACATCTATTTTTTTCTCTGACGCTTCAACTATTTCTAGCACTAATGAGTTTATATTTGCTGATTAGTGTGTCAAAAGCTAGTGTTTATGTGTTTATTTAATGCACACTCTATTTTCTGTAATGGCCTCATGAAGTGGTTTATGGCAAATAGTTTGTTTTGGAATGAATGAATGATGAATTATTAATACACAGAACATGGAAACTGGAAATGAGTCATGATGGGTTGGTGCAATTATCCAGATGTCAACTCTAGGTGGTTTATGAATATAATAAGCTTTTTATGAAAGTTTGAGTGCAGTCTAAGTAAATGTGGTCGATGAGAAGACATTTTAATTTTAAAATAAGGTGTTTTAGGTCAGCTTTGTGTGTCATGTTAACTGTAGTTTGGCTTTGTGGTAGAAAGTACACAGCGACGTTTCTATTTCAGAAAAATTGTGTAATATTATTATCTTTTTAAATAGCTGCTTTTTATGTGAATATCTGTTCAAATGTAATTTATTCCTGTGATCAAATCTGAATTTTCAGTGTCACGTCATCCTTCAGAAATCATTCTAATATGCTGATTTGCTGCTTAAGTAACATTTCTGTGTTTAAAACACTTGATGCTGCTTCATATTTTTGTGGAAATCTTGATGCATTTTATTTTTCATGATTCTTTGACGAATAGAAAGTTCAAAAGAACAGTGTTTATTTGAAATAGAAATCTTTAGTAACATTATAAATGTCTTTACTGTCACTTTATCATTTTAATGTGTTCATCAATCAGCGTAAAGTGTTTTTGCAACATACTAGAGCTACATTTTGCGATTTAAAAACCTAATATTTAAATAATTGTAACATTTTTAAGATAAAAAACTAATAATTAAATCAAATGTCTTAACATTATCTATTTAATTTATTCATAGGTCATTAAAAATGTTTTTTGCAACATACTTCAACTACATTTTAAGATCAAATAAAATAATAATAATATAGTAATAAATAATAATAATATAATAAATAATGATATAGTACATCTATAAATAAAGCTAATAATAATAATAAATCATTTTAACATTTTAAGACAAAAATTGCTAATTAATGAAATGTAGGATTTCACTTTTTATATCTGTTGACATTCGAAAGGATGTGAAATAATGTATTTTTTTATTTAAAAGATTTTTGCAACATACTACAACAGTTTTTGATAAACTAATATTTAAATAATTTTAACATTAGAAGATGAAAAACTAATAAATAATAAAATGTAATGTTCACTTGTACACAATTTTGTAACAAATGTCATTATGTAATTTCTTTTCCTCATTTTTGCAACATAAGGCAACTACTTTTGAGATGAAAACCGAATATAATTAATAATAATAACAATAATAATAAATTAAATCTATAAATAAAGCTAATAAATCATTGTAAAATTTTAAGATGAAAAACTAACAATTAATTAAATAAAAAATGTAACATTCACTTTTTGTTTGACATTCAAAAGGAAGTGAAACAATGTAATTTATTCATTAATCAATTTGAAGTATTAACATACTGCAACTATATTTTGAGATAAAAAGCTAACATTTAAATTATCTTAACAAAGATAAAAAAAACGAATTAAGTAAATCATAAAATGTAACATTCACTAATTGACAATTAAATGGACGTGAAACAATTTTGTAACAAATTTATTTTTGATCATTTTTAGTTTGCAACATACTGAAACTATGTTTTGAGATGAAAAGCTAATATTTTAATCTTTTTAACATAATAAGATGAAAAACTAATGAATTAAATCATAAAATGTAACATTCATATGTTGACATTTAAATCGATGTGAAACAAACTTGTCATTTTTCATCATTTTTAGTGTTTGCAGCATACTGATACTATGTAAGCTAATATTTAAATCCTTTTACCATTTTAAGATAAAAAGCTCATAGTTGATTAACTCATAAAAATGTAACATTATGATTTTTGTCAAAATGAAACGCTTACTAAAGAGCTGAAGTATTAATTAGTTTGCCTGCATGTCATGTAACCATCAACTGACATGAATGTTTTTAAATATTTGAAAAATTAATTTAAAGATTTAAAGAGGATTCTAAATGTTTTAGGTCAAAGAGGTTTGCCTGACCAAAAAAAAGCAAATTATGTCTATAGTTTACTAAAATCTCTCCAGAGTTTTTACATTGACTTGAAATCATTTTTCAGTCTGTTTTGGGAGTGTCTGATCAGTTGAGCCAAACCCGTAAGTCACTGGACGGATTTAAGATCGCTAAGTAGCTAGGAGTGTGTGTGTGTATGTGTGTGTGTTGAAGTACAGAATATGGTGTGTGTTGTGTGTCCAGTTCACTGACTGACCAGCTGTGAGAAACACAGAGCAAACAGACGATCATCTAATGATCAACAGAGAGGGAAGAGAAACGGGGAGGAGCGGCGTGTGAGATGGAGGAGCGTGTGGGAGAACCGAGACATTTGTGTGTGTGTGTTTGTGTGTGAGATCTCTGCGTCCGTGCAGACGCTCCGGCTCGCTAACGGTAGGCTAGCGCTCTGTTTCTCTCTGTTACTCATGATAAATTCAGACGGATGATGGATGGCTGGGTGTAGACGGCATTCAGAGTCCATCCTGTGATATATGAGAGTCTTATGGGATCTGGTGTGATTTTTGTTGTCCTGTAGACTTGCAGACGGGAGTGTCGTGTGATTTGAGATAAACAGTTACTGAGCTCAGATCAGCTGTGGGCTGTGGTGATGTTGCAACTTTAGACGCTGGAGTTTTACTATAGTAACAGCATTTGCATAGAAACTATGTGTGTGTGTGAGTCAGTGTGTGTGTGACTGCCGGACACGAGACAGCTGTTGGCTGATCTGTACAAGTGGTTTCTATGCGGATGGTCGGCCAAAGCTTGACCACAGAAAGCAGTCCTCTGTTTTAAAAAAGTGTGTGTGTGTCTGTCTGTGTGTCTGTATCAGGACATCTTCACTATGGAAAGTCCCGTCTTAAGCTATTTTGACATAGCCTCATGTGTAAATACAGCAACAGAAAACTACATTTTTACATATTCTGACAAAAAAAGTCATTGGTCTTTGCCATGATGGTTATGCCCCTAAAATGAGTGATAAAAATAGTGTTGTGCTGAAGTTATGCAAATAGGTACTTCTCAGATTTATTTTTCACTCCGCTTCAACAAATAATTAGTTCTGCTTTTTTTTTTTAACAAGTTTATTTTTACATTTGAGAATTAGATATAATTGTTTTCTATATCAGATATTGATTTTTGTTCATAAATAAAAAAAAAATGAATGAATAAATATTTATTTATTTATTTATTTATTTATTTATTTATTTATTTATTTATTTATTTATTTATTTATTTATCTATCCACCCACTGCATCTTTTTTAGAGTTAGAAACTCAGTAGTTTGAGAATTATATAATAATAATAATAATAATAATAATAATAATAATTTTTGTATATTTGAGAATTCAGTTTTTTATATATATTTTTCTAAATATATTTTAGAATAAATTTGCATATATAAATTTTGCATAGTAAAAAAATTTGTATTTGTAATATTGGAGTATTGTAATATTTATTTCTATTTAATTCTATTTTTAAAATTTGTGCTTGTTTTTTGAGAATACAGTGTTTTTATATGTTTATATACATTTTTTATATATAATGTTATATATAATGTTATAATATATATATATATATATATATTTTTTTTTTTTTTAAAATATATTTTAGAATGAATTTTTTTTTAATATTTAAAAATGTAATTGTAATATTGGAGTATTGTAGTATTTTTAAGATATTTTTATTTATTTATTTATTTTTAATAATTTATTAACTAGTTTTTAATATGATTAAAATTTAGAAGACTTTTTTCAAAATGTATTTCAGATTTTTTTTTAATGTAATATTTGTGCTATTGGAGTTTTGTAATAGTTTACTTATGTTTAAGAATTATATTGTTTTTTTAGCTGGCTTTACTTTTTTATATATGTTCTCAGTTGTTTTGTGTTACAATCGAGAACTGTATGTACTTTTTATATAGTTTAGATATTTTAAAAATATTTTTATATTTAAGACTTTGGTGTCTCATATTTGTCAATAATTGAGGGTTCAGTATATCATAAGCATTGCTTCTAACCTGCTCTTACTCTCAGGTCATTGGCTAATGTAAATGCAAAACTGTATTTGTTTATTTTCCATCGATATTTGTCCTGCTGCCATCTGTTTGTTTTCATTGCTCCGTTCCTTTGCCAGTAAAACTTCACCTTTTCGCTCTTCTTTTGGCATCTTGTGGGTTTGTCACCTCCACCTCTTCCTCGTCAGCTGCGTGTGATGTTAAACGTCTGTCATCAGCAAGTGTTTGCTGACTCCTCTCACACCAGCTGACAGACACCTTTCGCCCATCAGATGCCTTTGCCGTCTCAGACTTCATTTTCACACTCCTGAAGTAGATGGAAAGTGGTTCGGTGACATTACCGTCCCGCCGCCTGCGCAATGTTCTCTCAAACAGAACTAAGTTTCAAGGAGAGTTGGTGCTAAAAAAAAATAGTCTGGCACACTATCTGAAATGGACCGGTGGTATATTAAAGCTGACCGGAGATCAGCGAGACCACCTCGGAGATAATAGGATACACCCCAGGACTAGAACATCTCACAGCGATAACAGCCCATTACCAGCCAATGAGACGCGTCTGAAAGCATCTCAGTGATGAACTGAAACTCTATACACCAGCTTTACCTTCCCTCACCTTCTGTTTTCTTTCTCCCATCACTCCAGCTCTTTTTTCCTTTCTCTTTTAGCATTTTTGCTACAAAAACACTGATTTGCTCATGTAACGTGAGAGTTTTTGACTGTGAAAGAGGCAAACGTGACACCCAGTTCTTTTGCAGATCTTTTTCAGCATAATCTACAGCATTTGTGGCGTGCTGCCAATTAATTTAGACAATAATCTTAGTGCATACCTCAGTTTTTTACATGATTATTGGAATATTGATATCAAACAAACAGAAGATGCATTTATAAGCAATCGTGCAGGCTATGAATAAATATCAGCGGCTTATGAATATTAATTAAGTGATATACATTTGCCATATGCATAGATGTACATACATTTGCCAAGTTGTGATACATGATTGGGCTGGTGGGGAGATAAACATTTCTAAAAGTAGGTATCTGTAGGTCAGATTTTTATATATTTTTATACAAGTTTTTATATGTATATATTAAGAATTCAGTATATTTTTATATATTATTTCATAAGAATTTACCTTTACATTTATTTATAATTAATTTAGAATATTAATTCAAATAAATAAATATCATTAAATATACATTTTTAAAAGTAGGCATCTGTTAGTCAGATTTTTGAGTTTAATATATATATATATATATATATATATATATATATATAGAGAGAGAGAGAGAGAGAGAGAGAATTCAGTATTCAGTATATTTTTATATATTATTTTATAAGAGTTTTTTTTACTTTTAGAAATATTGTATACAGTATGTATATTTAATAATATTTAGTTTATAATACTTTAAATTAAAATAAATAAAGTTAAATTGAATGTAAATATATACATTTTAAAAAATGTAGGCGTTTGTAAGTCAGATTTTTTAAAAAATAGAGAGAATTCAGTATATTTTTATTTATTATTTTATAAGATTTTTTTTTAAAATATTGTATACAGTATGTATATTTAATAATATTTAATTTATAATAATCTAAATGAAAATAAATAAATATAAATTGAATGTAAATATATACATTTATAAAAGTAAGCATCTGTCAGGATCAAGTCAGATTTTAGAAAATTTGAATTTAATATATATATAGAGAGAATTCAGTATTTTTTTATATATTATTTTAAATGATTTTGTTCTATTTCTAGAAATATTGTATACAGTCTGTATACTTAATAATATTTAATTTATAATAATCTAAATTAAAATGAATACAAAATTAAATGGAAAACAAATATGTACAGTTATAAAAGTAGGTATTTGTAAGTCTGATTTTTGAGAGTTTAAGTTTAATATATAAAAATGGAGAGAATTCAGAGAATTAATTTTGGAAATAATAATATTTATTAATAATATTTAATTTATAATAATCTAAATTAAAATACATAAAAAATATAAATGTGTTTTTAAGGTGTTTTTAATAATTAATAATACAACATTAATAATAAAAACATAAGTAAGTAATAATAAAAACAACACAACAAAAATTTAAGAATGTCAATAAATAAATAAAATGTGAATTAATAAAAACAAAAAACAAAAAAAAAAACAACAACACACAAGTCAAAATATTTTTCTTGGCAGCAAAAGTTGACAAGTTAAAAATCTGTCTGGTATTTTTTTTTTTTTTTTTACAGGGAAGACTTTAAAACCAGACCAGTAGTCTTTACATGACACATGTAAATGACAGTCCCAAAAACGATGTACCTTGCATTTGGAGCAAAGTGCAAAATTAATTTTAATTTATGTCTATATTTGTGCAGTTTCACAATTGTTTTGTTTTTAATATTGTGTTAAATTACAAGTAATCCTTTTAAAAAGCTATTTTTGAATGCATATCTTATGCAGTCAATCTAGTTATCCATGGCGCTTGTCCAGTGATGTGCAAAAAACACATATTTCAAAACCAGCTAGTCGTCGTTTTGCCTGAACAACTGCAAACCGAGTCTTTCACATTCCTAAAAGCTTCAGTGAGTCACCGTGCTTTAAAAGTGCTTTAATTTTCTTTAATTGTGCCCTCAGGACTGACCGTACCGCCTCCGGATGAGTGTGACGACTCTTTATAGGTGTTTTATAAAGCTTCAGCTCAGGCTGTAGATGCTTCTGTGAATTTCCCGGCCTTGTTGTGACTTGGTGTTAAAGTCATGACACTGCTGATCCGGCAGAAACGCCCGGCTGTCAAGTACCGGCCCGTCGGCTGTGTGTTTGTGCTCGCGAGCGGACGCCGAATGCTCTTGAGTGTGCTGTATTAATCTCCCATGTGGATTTGCTGGAAAACACCCGAACGCCGAGGGTTTAAAACATCAGCTGTCGTCTTTGTTTCGCGGGCCGCTTGACTCATCTGAATTTGCTCTAGGAGATGCTTAAAAAGGCGTTTACGGGACTGTAAATCAAGGTTTCACAATATTGGCAGCTAAACATTAAACAAAACCAATGAGCCAAGTCTCAACAGCACTTTTTTGGCCATTTTAGGTTAATCAGTGAGACGAGGTGAAATATTGTTCACTAGTTAGTCATGCATTTTGAATTGCATGAGGTATATTATTGCATAATATTGACTTTGACTGAAGGAGTCAAAGCTTGAGAAGCTCAGCAGAAACCATGCTGATTCAAGGCATCATGGGATTGATCACATCGATTTGCTGGATGCTGTTTGGAAGATCATTGAAATTCTCTTGCATGTCCGTTTAATTTATATTTTGGCTAATATGATTATGTTTCCAGCTGCGTTTGACCACATGCAAATTGATTTTGCAGAATTATGTTGATTTTTCTCACATTCAGTGCTGAAAGTGAATTAATAGACTCTGTGTGTGGCTGCTGATGAGCAATTCCATTGATTTGTGCTCCCAGACAGAGCTGTGTGTCATCACCATAATTTCACATCAGACCAGCGCCGCTGGAAAACTAAATCTGTCCTGGAGAGACCTAGAAAATGTCAGTTTTATGTTATTTTGTAGTCGGACTACATACACTATCATTCAAAAGTGTGAGGCCAGTGAATGTTTCTAAAAGAAGCATCTTATGCTCACCAAGGCTGGATTTATCTCATAAAAATATGTTTTAAAATGTGAAATATTATTCTGATTTAAAATAACGGTTTTCTATTTTAATATATTTTAAGATGTAATTTATTTCTGTGATGCAATGCTGAATTTTCAGCACTTTTAGTGTCATACGATCCTTCAGAAATCATTCTAATCGGCTGATTTGCTGCTTAAGAAACATTTTTGATTATTATTAATGTTGAAAACATTTGTGCTGCTTCATATTTTATGCTTCATAAATGTAGTAAGTTTTATACTTAATAATGTTTCATTTATAACAATATAAATTAAATAATGAATAGTGAATAGATGGATAATGAATAGAATTAAATATATACACTTCTAACAGTAGGCATCTGTACGTCTGATTATTCTTTTTATTATTTTTATAAGAATTTATTATTTTTAGAAATATTGTATATGTACAGTATGTCTATTTAATAATATTAGTGCTGTCGAACAATTAATTGCGATTAAAATAAAAGTTTTTGTTTGCATAAAGTATGTGTGTACTGTGTATATTTATTATGTATATATAAAGACACACACAAACAGTATATATTTTGAAAATATTTACGTATGTATTTACATTTATATATTTATGTTCATATCATGTATACTATATATAAATATATTTACTATATTACCATAATACATTTTCTTAAATATATACATTCATGTGTGTGTATTTATATATACATAACAAATATACACAGTACACACACATATTATGTAAACAAAAACTTTTATTTTGGATGTGATTAATCACGATTAATTGTTTGACAGCACTAAATAATATTAATAATTTTTTTTATTATATTTAATTTAATAGATTGTACATTTTAAAATTTACAATTGTATTAATTTATATACAATTAAATTATAATAGATAATAACATATTTTATATACATTATTTAATAATGTTAAATTTATAACAATACAAATGAAAATGCAAATGAATAAATATAAATTGAGTAGAAAATATATAGTGTTACTAATAAATATAAATATTAAAAACATGAAGTAAGACAAAAATTATGAACTTTTAAAAAAGCAAAAATCAAAATATTTTTCTTGGTAGCAAAAGTTGACATCTTAAAAAGCTGTCTGGCATGTTTTTTGGAAATTAATTTACAGGGAAGACTTTAAGACCAAACCAAATTGACCAGTAAGCTTTGATTACATGACAGTCCCAAAAACAATGTACCTTGCATTTGGAGCAAAGTGAAAAATGAATTGGTTTTAAATTATGTCTATATTTGTGCATTTGTTTTTGTCACAGTCGTTTTGTTTTTAAAAGCTGAATTTTCTGCATTTTCAGTGTCACATAATCCTTCAGAAATCATTGTAACGTGCTGATTTGCTGCTCAAGAAACATTACTGATTATTATAAATGTTGAAAACAGATGTGCTGATTCATATTTTTGTGGTACATTTTTAGGATTCTTTGATGAATAGAAAGTTGAAAAGAACGGCTTTTATTTGACATAGAAATGCAGTATAACATTATAAATGTCTTTACTGTCACTTTAATGCATCCTTGCTGAATAAAAGTATTTTCTTTCAAACAAAAAAATTAAATGACTCCAGTCATATCTGTGGTCTAATAAAAAACGCTTTATTCGTGCTTGTAATGAACCGCCTCATGGGTGCCGACATCACATGACCAGCTGAATAATACTTGCTCTATCGCTCTAACCTCGTATTATCAGACGCTTTTGCTCACTGAATAAATTAATGAGGGCTGGCATTGAATCGTGCATTTCTACACTGGCATTGATAGTCAGTAGCAGTTGTTTTTGCATGACGACTACTTACAGTATATCAGCAATGTACAACTGACTGAGCGCAGCTTTTACTTTTAAATATTATAAAATATAAATATTCATAAATAGCTTATAGAAGATGATGGTTTAGTTTAGTTAAATGGCTCAGATGATCAGTACTGTATCTGGGAGCTTTCAAGGCCTTTTAAGGAAGTTGTTGTGTTTCACAGATTTATCACCCTCTTTTTGGGAGGCTGACAGGAAACCAAACAGACAAACAAGGACAGTAACGTCAACAGAAATGCTGGGAGCTTCTTGCTGGAGGAAACGGAGCAGACGTGGCGTTGTTTAAGGATTATCAAACAGATGCTTTCCAGACCGTGCTATGAAAACATGCCTTCATCCGTGATAGAAACAGCTCTTTCTTAAATACCACAGACTGGCTTTGTTTTAAACTGCACAATATTTTGGCATACTCTGCTATATCATGTAGTATGTGTGTGTTGAATATTAAAGCTTTCAGATTTTCTGTTTACATTAAATTCCTGTCTGACCTACTGCATTGTGGCACATATATAATGTATTTCACAGTCTGTGTTATTTCAGTAGCATCTATATACTGTTATAATGTAGTATTTTGAATTAGCTTTTGTTTATATATGTTGAGTTTGAATTTAAAGTTTAGTTATTTTGTGCTTTTGTTGTTTTTAGTAGTTAAAGGTAATAATAATAGTTCTGAAAATATTGTAAAAACTGAAAAACTTGAATAGCAGGGTTGGAAAAGTCATCAGACTCCATATTTAATACTTTGCAGAGACACCTTTTGCTTTAATTACAGTCAGTAATCTTTTTAATCTTTTTGGATATGTCTGTACTAGCTTTGCACACCTCGATTGGAGAATATTTGCCCAGTCTTCCTTGCAGAAATGCTCAAGTTCAGTCAAATTTTGTGGTGAGAGGCAATGGACAGCTCATATTTTTGAGGCAAAACCTACATTTCTCTGCTAGATGAAAGATTGCTTAAATCCCATTGCAAAGGGATTTAATCTTCAGGCCTTTTTCTTTCATTAATTTGATGTTGTAAGGCAAATGTTGTACAATTTGTAAATAAAGTAGGATCTTTATTTACAAAACTACAAATCATCATCCCACTGTATTGATATATTTTAAATACATTAGTAATTTTTCTGTACCTTCGTGTTTACCTTAGTATTTGTTTGTGTGTGTGTATTACATTTTATAGTATTTTTTTTTTTTTTTTTTTTTATATTTTTAGTTTTCATTTGAATTTTAGTTTTAAGTTTGTAATAGTTTGTTATTAAAAAATTCTGTGTAGCTTTTTTTTAGTTAAACGTTGTAATTTTTAGTTGTTTTTTTTTTGCTTTATTTTCTAATTAGCTTTTATTTTAATTTTTTCCAATTTTCATTTGAATTTTAGTTTGAAGTTTGTAATTTTATGAACATTTTTATTATTTTTTTTTCTATTTAGCTTTTTTTCCGTTTTAGTAATGTCATTAACCCAAATTAATTGCTAAGTTTTTTTTATTAATTTATTTCAGCTTTATTTCAGCGAATACAAATAATTTTATTTTTATTTTATTTTTTTAATATTTCTATTTAGCTTTATTTTCTAATTAGCTTTTATTTTTATATTTTCTGTTTTCATTTACATTTTTGTTTGTCTAATTTTGTTGTGCTTTTTGTCATTTTTAGTATTTTTTTTAATATTTCTGTTTAGCTTTATTTTCTAATTAGCTTTAATTTTTCCGTTTTCATTTGAATTTTAGTTTAAAGTTTTTGTCTAAAGTTTTGTTTTTGTTAAAGTTTTTTAATTTTGTTATGAAATTATATTTCATTTTTTTTAATTTCAGTTTTAGTAATTTTATTATTCCAAATTAGATGCCAAACTTTTGTTGCCAAATTAATCATCCTAATTTCAATTTTTAATTTTTAATCATTTTAGTTTTGGTGAACAATAACACTGCCCACAATGCAATGCAAAGTGAGAGGCTTTTGGATTGATTCATTGGGTTTTTTGTACTTAATCCCAGTAATGCCTAAAACAGCTTTGATACTGTTATAGGTGGTCAAACATTACAAATCCTAGAGCTTTTCAATCCGCTCTGACTGTTATTAAATTATATTTGTACAGAGCTAAAACATTTTTAACAGATTAGGTTCAGTTTATCATACATTCAGACAAACTGGCATCATTACACTAGTTAGTTTTATGCTCAGTATGTTCTTTTTTATTATATAAGCAAATGAACAGCGATCCACACGATCTGAGGTGCCATTCAAGGGTTTGTTCAAATCACTAACCCCAAATAGGATGATTTACAAACACTGCTAATAATGTTTATGGGAACTCACACATTTCTGTAGGTTTAATTTGATTACAGAGCCACAGAGGCTCTAAAAGCTTTATTAATCAAACAATAACCTGCATGACCTCTAACCGGCTTCATTTGATTTGAACAGGGTGCCAATTACTCAAGTGCATTTGTTGAAACATTTGATTGACAGATGTGACAGCCAATCAGAATCCCAGAGCTTTGTATTGCTTTGGCTTTGATCTCTGTTCACTATAATCTTCGCTAATCCACATTGTCCGGACTGTGTTATGAGTGTGTGTGTGTGTGGCTCATCTAACACTCCCTGGTTTTGTTCTGCTTAGTCTTTCTTGCTCTGTTCAGTTGGATTTTGTTGCCAGTGTCTTATGTGTCATTATGTGTTTGTCATTTTTAACTAATGCTGCTTTTCCTTTTTTTCCCTGTTTGTCTTTTTTGTCTTTTTTTCATGCCGTCTGTCTGTCTGCTGCCAACGTGTCCCAACGCACAAAACACCACCAACACCAAAACCAACACTGCCTGGCGGACCCTCGCTGTGTTTGTCCGTTTGTGTGTGTGTGTGTGTGTGTGTGTGTGTCAGCATCATGCAGAGAGCAGAGAAAACCCTGTCACCCCAGGTAAGAGGCTGACATTCACCTGTCTGTGTGTGTGTATGTGTGTGTGTGTGTGTGTTATCTGTGCTCCTGTGTGTTTGCATAGGCACTATGTTCAGAAATGGGATACTTAACACTATATTCTGTTTAAAACATGCTTTTAATAGTATGTGGAAAATAGTTGTTTGTTATAGTACTAAAATAAAATAAAATAAAATAAATTAAAATTGCCAGCATAATTGGCAAAATAAAAAATAAAATAAAATAAAATAAAATTGCCAGCATAATTGGAAGCATGGTTGGAAATTAAAGATAATATTTTCAGAAATAAATTTATATAAAATGTGTACATTTACATATAATTTATTTAGTGTAATTTTGTCAATATGTGTTTATATGTGGCAGTAAAATGGGATATAAAACATAAATTTGTGAAAAATGTATAAATTTATATGGAATTTATACACTGTTAGGATGTAGAATTCATCAATATACATTAAAAAATTAAATTAAATTGCCAGCATAATTGGCAAAATAAAATAAAATAAAATAAAATAAAATTGCCAGCATAATTGACAAAATAAAATAAAATAAAATAGCCAGTGTGATTGGAAATTAAAGACAATATTTTTGGAAATAAATTTATATAAAATGTATACATTTATATATAATTTATTTAGTGTAATTTTGTCAATATATGTTTTTATAATTTTTATATGTGGCAGCAAAATTGGATATGAAACAATTTTGTAAAATTAAATTTGTACAATTATATTTTATATATGTTTATATTTATACATATAAATGCATAACTTTAAAACTTTTGTTGTATGTGGTGTTTTCAAGTAAAAAAAAAGGCATTATAATTTTATATTTGTTATTTATATTTCATATTTTATATGCATTTTTTAAATTAAAATACATTTAATTAATAAAATGTATGTGTGAGTACTGAGAATATCACATTTTCTATCCTCATATATGGTGATTGTGGTTGTGCCCTGATTTATACTTGATTTCCAGTCTAGAATATTACCTTTCTGTCTATAAAAATGCATTTTCCAATGAGAAGATCCAAGGATTTCATTATATGGGCTCATAACATTCAGTGTGGCTCTGATGTGCATCAGATGCGTTAATGCACTGATTCATTTACACATGCTCCGATGCATATTAAAGTCTGACACTGACATTTATTTTCCTACATGGTTCTTTGTATTTATATGAGTTGTGCAGTTCCACAGACATTCAGAAGTTAACACGTCTAAGGGACATTTGTATGTGTCAGGGAACAGCAGAAATGTAGATTTATGTGAAGAGAAGAATATAGATCAAGATCATAATTTGAGATTTCTAACGCAGCTATTTGGTTAATTGGCTCATTAGTAATTAGTATCTTCACAGCCTCAGTGATGAGGATGAAATATTCATATTGCATCTCAAACGAGTATCTCTAATGAATGATTACCATAAAGTGATTCAGCTCTGTCGCTCCAGCTTTATTTGCTTTTGCATTACATTAATCACCAACCCGAGTGTGTGTGTGTGCACGTGTGTGCGTGTTCGTGCGTGTGTGCATGCTATAATACACGTATAGCAACACAAGCACACACAGACACATGCATATATTCACTCAAAGCTTATTTCACCCAACACATTTTATGCTGCGTCTTTGTGCAGACTTTTTTGCGCATTTAATTTTCTCAGCTACAGGCCTGCACACACACACACACACAGTCAATAGTGATTTATGTAATCCTGTTGCAGTGCTGTAAGGTTGTGTGTGATGCTGAAGAGATTGGATTTGAAACATTCATGTTTAATGCTTAATTTAAGCTGTTTAAAAACGGCACCATCAGATGGAGAAAATAAATAGTAGTATTGCAGATAACAGTTTTTACACAAAACCATGTAATGATTTTATCTGTTTTCATTTTGTGTGTTGGCCACTAGAGGGAGCACTTTGCAATAATGTGTGCATCAGTTCAGGTTTTCTGTCAGGCTGAATAATTATGAAATATTAATTCACCTATATTTTGACATTTTATGTTCCCAGTTATTTGAGACATTAAAATAGACACTTTACTTGCATTTAATATGCTTTCTATATATATATATATATATATATAATCATTTTTGTAAATGTAACTTGATGTGGACACCAAAATGAGATGCCTCGTTTTTGAAATGTATGAATTTTTATACATTTCCAGAAAATTAATCTGAATGTTGGATAAAGTCAGGTTTCAAATTCTTGTTTCATTTTGTTGATATATTAGTTTTTAGATTTTTATAGAAGGGATTTTTGATATCTCTTTTTATCGCTCCATAAATCATAAAATAATGTCAAAAACTATTTTTCACCATGTTTTCAGGAATAAATTGTTGTAGCAAATCAGGTGAATGATATATAAACAAACCCTTCTATAGAAACCTTCAGAATATAGATAAAAATAAAACTAAGTTTGGTGTTTGTAAATGCTACACATGTAGAGATAAAATCATTTTGAGACTTTAATCTATAACATCCGTATGTGTTTTTTAAAATTTAAATCAAGATACTTCAGGTAAATGGGCAAAAATAATTAAATAAATAAAATATCACTCTTCCCCAGTTGATTGATTATATCAAGAATTGCAAACATTTTTACAAGATTTCTAACATTTTTACAAGATTTCTAAAATGTTCTGTGCAATAAGCAAACGAGGCATTACACAAATATAGCAAGCAATTCAAGAAAATTAATCTGGACATCAGATAAAGGCAAGATCAAATTTCTTGTTTCATTTTGTTGACATATTAGTGTTAAAGGTTTTTATAGAAGGGATTTTTGATATCTCTTTTTATCACTCTGTAAATCATAAAAATAATGTCAAAAACTAATTTTCACCATGTTTTCAGGAATATATTGTTGTAAAATCAGGTAAATTATATATAAACAAACCCTTCTACAAAAACCTTCAGAATATAGATGAGATTACACCTGCTAAGTTTGGTGTGTGTAAATGCTACAAAAGTGGAGATGAAAACACATTTTGAGACTTAAATCTATAACATCCTTATGTGGTTTTAAAGTTTAAGTCAATATACACCAGGTAGATATGCAAAATAAATAAATTAAATATCACTTTACTTCCCCAGTTGATTGATTATATTAAGAATTGTAAATATTTGTTGTATTACAAGTTTTCTAAAATGTAATGTGCAAAAAGCAAATTATGCATTATCTAATTAAATATTTACTAAATGCGTATAATTCCAGAACATAAATCTGAACATCAGATAAAGTCAGGTTTAAAATTGTTGTTTCATTTTGTCTAAATGTAATAGTTAAATGTTTTTGTAGAAGGGAATTCTGATATCCATTTTTTTCGCTCTGTGAATCAGAAAATATGGTCAACAGTCAGGAAAAACTGTTTTTTACCATGTTTTTAGGAATAAAGTGTTGTATAAAATCAGGCGAATTATATATGAACAAACTCTTCTATAAAAACCTTCAGAATATAGATGTGAATAAAACTGCTAAGTTTGGTGTATATGAGTGCTGCTGAAGTGGAGATGAAAACTCATTTTGAGAAACAGCATTTTTATATCGTAATTGAAATCTACAGACGCAAATAGATAAAATGTAATAAAATAAACACTTGCACATTTTGGATTTTCCTTTCCACTACTCGAGTTGTAAAAGTCTATCAAAATTGCCCAAGGCTTGAATAACCAATAGAAATAGAGTCTTGCTTTAAAACCAAGTGTATATCAGATTTAGCGTCTGTTGTCTTATGAATGCATCTTTTTTCTCTGTTATTTTTCCACAGCTGCCTTAATGCCTGGTGATGATGCGGCGCTTCTGACCCCGGGAAGGATGAGTCAGCGTGGGAAGGAGGCGGGGCTGCACACGCCCAATAAAGACCTGCTCACAAGCCCCTCCCTCAGCCCGGGTGTCAGCTACAGCCACGGTAAGAGAACAACAGCACAACATAAATGCAGGAATTTCTCCCAAAAGTCTTTTTGGCCTGAAGGATGTGTGGCCTTAATGCTTTAAAGGCCACATCTGCATGAAGGAAACCTGATCCCAGACCTGTGCAGTTTACATCAGGTTACATTTCCCTGGTTTGAGGGGTGGAAAATGTTATTAGATTGTGCTGAAAGGTTTTGAAAGCAACACTTGTCTTTAAATAATAAATCAGGCACAATATGATCAGAGCATTTATTAAGAAAGTAAATAGGATTGATTGTGATTTCAGTGTTGACACACTTGCACCAGTTTTTCACTGTGTAGTGTTGGTTTTCACCACTAGAGGCCGCTGAAGTGTCATGAAATCAGACTTGAGCAGAGTTTGTCCAAGGAAATGTGCAATCTTTTATTGTTTTGCTTGTGGTTAACCTGTCCTGGGTTCCCACAAACATGGAAAACTATAAAGGAATTTTGAAATGTCACACAAATGTTCTATAGTGAATAATTTTTTTTCTTATTCACTTGTTTTATTATTATTTTATTTGAGTAATTCTTTAAATGTATTTATTAGTGACTGAGACCTGGCATACAAATAGAAAGTGACCCAAGCAATCTCTGCTGTATTAAGCATGAGCTACTATGCTAATCTAAATATGTTATATTGTTATTGTTATTATATTATATGTAATGATTTTAGTAATTCTCAGAAGAAAAAATGTTAAAATACTTTTTTTAATTTATCTTTAGTAATTGTTAATTATAAATAATTATGTACTGATTAAAGTAATATATATATATATATATATATATATTTATATATATTTATATTTATATATATAAAATATTCTATATATATATATATATATATATATATATATATATAGAATATTTTTTGGAGGAAAATTTAAAAAAATAGTAGTTGATTTGTATTGATTATTGTATTATAATATTATTATATTGATGTAATTATGCCTTGGCTATTAATTATTATGTATTAATAATACATATAGAGAGATAGATACGGATGATAAGTATAGTAATAATTATTATTTTAAAAATTGTTAATGATCAGTAGGCTTATATGTTAATAAATATGCTTATTTATGTATATATCATATATAGAATGCATTATAAATATATTTTAATAATATTATATAACAGATTTAATATTTTATTCAGATACTTTAATATAATAATGTTATTATTTATTTATTTATATATTTATATATATATATATATATTTTGTTTTTTTTTTTGTTTTGTTTTTTTTTTGTTTAAACGTCATATAAAAAGGTGTCTGTAATTATCCAGACAAGGTTCACTATTGCGCATGGAGTGTCCATGTGATCGTCATAATCCCTGTGTCATGTTTACAACCACCTGTGACACACACACACACACACACACACACACCAGGCTCATATCTCTACTCCACAGTTATTATTAAAGTTGTCAGAGGATTTGGCTTTTATAATGATGATATTAATCTGATTAAATGTGCCACATTCCTATTTTTAGAGCTCATCAGTGGTCCCTGATTCAAGCGCTCACGTTTTGAGCGTAATACGTGTGGCGTGAGACTTGTTTTCAATTGCTCTGCAAGACTAGACGCTGACACACGCAATCACCTCTGCACAAAACCGCCGCTAGTCAGAACCTTTCAAAGCCTTCGGACCTTTCGCATCTTGTCAGATCTCCATAGCAACAGCAATTTCTCCTCGCCAGCGCTTTGAAAGCACATTCACCCTTTCTTTTTAGATGAATCATTTGGGCGTGTTCTGATGCTCAGAGATCTATAATAGAAAGTTTCTGTGCGCAGATGTGGGCCACGTTTCACTCAATTATTCAGTGCCGGCAGCGGCAACCCGACACGAGACGTGCCGCAGCTTTCTCCCGGTGAGAACGCACCCGGAATAGCATCAGTATGGCAAGCGATATGCGCTCAAATCCTCTTTACTGACCTCCTTGCTCTGTTTGAGACGAGAGCAGGTGTGGTTGGCCTGGATTTAATGGATTACATACAGCAAATGAGGTTAAAATGCACAACGTGCAGTTCAGCCAATCAGAAGCTGCTTAGCCTACATGTTCCTTTGCTGCAGCCAATCAGATGCAGGCTCATTTGAATATGGGAGGTCGGGTGTGAGCATGCTTTTCACATATCGCCTGCTGTTTGGAAATATCATGGCGGTTTTGTGGGCTAATGAATGTTTGATTGTGAATGGAGAGGGTTGGACGTAAACTTATGAATGCATAAGGTTAATTGATTAATTAATCTTCCTGCACACAAGGCAAGTACTTTGACTAGTGCTCTACTGTTTAGTTAGTGCATATTTAGTATAATTAGATGACATTAGATGTCGACCTACAGTAGTAACTGGTGAGAACAGAAATCAAGCATAGTTTCATTGTACGTTTGTAAATACGCTTCTTAAAGTGGAAAAAGTGACTGTTTTGTGTGAAATCATGTAATTTAAAAGTAATTTCCTAAAGGCTTAGTAAAGCATTCATCATAGAAGATGACTTGAGATGGGTTTCTTGAGGATACCGGTTGTTTGGGCGGTTTGTTTAGTAGCGTTGAATGTGCTCTATGGTCTGACTCATTAAAGCTTATTCGTTAGGCTGCTAATCCAGGCTCATAGCCAGGTTGCATAAGGTTTCTAGTGGCTTCCAAAGCCCACCTTTAATGCATTGATCAGGTCTCAAGTGCACTGTGTCTGAAAGTATCTTATCTGGTGCTTTTGCTTGTTTTATTATTCACTTGTAGTCTTATATTTGAGGTTCTTCAACCAACTTCATGAGGTGCATTCTGTAATGTTATTAAAGGAGTTCACATGTTTGATGGACACTTGTTGGCTGCACTTGTGATTTTGTAAATAAATTCATAAGACACTATTTTTATTCTATTTTATTGACATTCAAGAAATTAGTTCGTCAGTAGCGATATTGCATATATCAGCTGATATTAGATAATCGTACATCATCTTTTTCCTGTATATACATTTAGATTACATTTGCTGTCACCTAAATCTCACTTACAGTGAGTGAAACTATGACTAAAATAAATTTAATATTAGTATTAGATGTAATCTATAGCATATTTGAAAATATAAATAATTCATACATTGTAATGTTGTGATGCCTAAAGTAGAGAATTTAAAATGATTATTGGAGTTATTTTACATCTTTTTACTTCAAATTTTATTGTTTAATTCAGTGTAACTTTTATTTATTTATTTTTACTTATTTAATGAGGGACAGTGCGTAATAATGCATAACAACATGTAAAATGTGTCAGATTTAGTGCTGTGCAACGATTAAACGCCATTAAATAAAATTAAATAAAATAATAATTAAATAAGTTTTTCTTTACATAATATATGTGTGTGTACTGTGTATTTTTATTATGTGTATATATAAATACATACACATACAGTATATATTTTGAAAATATTTACATGTATATATTTTTATTGATATAATTAATATTATATATAAATATATTTAATATATAAACCTTTTTTCTTAAATTTATCTATGCATGTGTGTCTTTATATTTACATAATAAATATACACAGTACACACACATATATTTTGTAAACAAAAACTTTTTTTTTGGATGCGATTAATCACAATTAATCATTTCACAGCACTAGATTTAGCCAAATTGGCTCATTTCCATCTGCCAGATTTTTGTGATTACTTGTAAAATGTACTGCTCTTGTTGCTCTTTGTGAACAGTACCGTGGTCTGGATCATTAACCGCTCAGCTACTGACTCTACACTGGTTCAGTTTAACCTGCTGGGTTACTCATTTAGTTGAGTGGGAAACAGTTCAAACCGTAACTGTGCGGAGATCAGTTTCACACGAGGAAAACCAACACCTGCTTGCGTTACTACAAACACACTCTCACAAACTCTGAGATACTGTTGCAAGGGATGAAGCACAGATAACTGAGTGAATAATGAGGACTTGTTTATAAGAAACAAACAAAGGATAAATACCACAGGTTTCTCTGAGTGAAGCTCAAAACAAGAGACAAGAGTTAAAGGAACAGACTGCACTTGAGTACAAAGCAGACATCGGGTGGCTTTTTATGGAAAAGATTAACATGCTGTTGACCTCGGGTGTTTTTCCACATAGTTTATGTATGTGTGTGTGTGTGTGTGTGGGTCAGATGGTCTGACCTCCCCATTCGCAGCAGATAAACAGACCCCCGTTCCCAGAGGAACGTCTCCAGATCTGTGACTGCCGTCATCAGCGCAGAGCTTACAGCTCAGAGCTAAAGTGGGCATGTTTCCACCCATCTTTGGCTAAAGGAACATCGCCTGCCGTGTTTGAGTGTGCTCGGTGGCTTTACATATTACCAACAGCGATACACGCCGAAATTAGCTGTTGGCTCGCCTCTCGTTCCACTTAATTCAGAGACACAATCAGCCCTTAAAGACTCTCCTGATGGGCACAAGACCAAATGGCTGGAGCACAGTAAACAATTAAACTGCCAAATTATCCCCACCTGACTCCTATGGATGGATGGATAAACAGTTTGTAAATCAAAAGACAGATAGACAGATGGATGGACTAACAGATAGATGGATAGACGGGCAGAAGTATAGATAGATAGAGAGATAGATAGATAGATAGATGGATGGATGGATGGATGGATGGATGGATGGATGGATGGATGGATGGATGGATGGATGGATGGATAGATAGATAGATGGATAGATAGATAGATAGATAGATAGATAGATAGATAGATAGATAGGCGGAGACAGATGGATAGATAGATAGATAGATAGATAGATAGATAGATAGATAGGCGGAGACAGATGGATAGATAGATGGATAGAAGAATAGATCGATAGACAAACAGACAGATAGATGTATAGATAGATAGACAGAAGGACAGATAGATGATAGATAGATAAATGGATGGATGGATAGATAGAGATAGATAGATGGATAGATGGATGGGTAGATGGATAGATGAATGGATGGATGGATGGATAGATAGAGATAGATAGATGGATAGATGGATGGGTAGATGGATGGATAGATTGAGAGACAGAATGATAGATAGACAGATAGAGAGAAGGACGGATGGATGGATGGATGGATGAATGGATAGGTGGAGATAGATGGATAGGTGGAGATAGATAGATAGACAGAATGATAGATAGGCGGATAGATGGATAGAAGAATAGATGGATAGACAAACTGACAGACAGATAGATGTATGGATAGATAGATGGATAGACAGATAAAGAGATAGATAGACAGATAGATAGATGGATAGATAGGCGGATAGATAGATAGGCGGATAGATAGATGGATAGAAGAATAGATCGATAGACAAACAGACAGATAGATGGATAGATAGATGGATAGACAGAAGGACAGATAGATGGATGGGTGGATGGATAGATAGATTGAGAGAGAGAATGATAGATAGACGGATAGAGAGAAGGACGGATGGATGGATAGGTGGAGATAGATAGATAGAATGATAGATAGGCAGATAGATAGATGGATAGAAGAATAGATAGATGGATAGAGGAATAGATAGACAAACAGACAGACAGATAGATGTATGGATAGAAAGATAGATAGATGGATAGACAAGGACAGATAGATGATAGATAGATAGATAGATAGATGGATGGATAGATAGATAGAGATAGATAGATAGTTAGACAAAATGATAGACTGTTAGATGGATAGACAGAAGGACAGATAGATAGACGGATAGATAGATGGATAGAATGATAGACGGATAGATGGATAGACAAATGAATAGATGGACAGACATAGATAGATAGATAGATAGGTAGATATAGATAGATCAGTCTGGTTTTGTGCTCTTCTAATCGAAGTCTCAGGTTGTTAAATGTTTCATAAATGTAGTATAACTTCCATTCAGCACAGGATAGTGAGCAGTAGGCTTTGAATTATACATCCGCCAGAGCATCTTAATTAGTTATGTTAATTAGGGCATCATTCACAGCCATCCTGCAGTCTCATCCGTTCGCTGCTCCTGCTTCTTTTTGGTGAGGCTGTTGCCTAGCAACTTCAGAGTGACATCAGCAAAGTCCGGGAGGAATGTCCTGATTGGTTACGACGTCCTGCGTGAATTCTGATTGGATGGAGAAAAGAGGAATCTGGAGTGTTTAAAAGCTGCTTGAACTACTTTAACCTTTAGCTTGATTCCTCTGGAGCTCTTCTCCAGTTCACTGACCAAAAACAGGCTGGATTTACACAAGCTGTACCAAGAAACAAGCAGCGCTTCACTTGAAGTCCCAGCGGTCTGTGCGGCCTCCTCCTGTGAGTTACTTGTTGACATTTCACTCCAAACAAATAGCTTCTAAATTGACTTGAAGGAAATCAGTTTTCCCTTTTGGATCCCACTGCGTCTAAACACTCTCTTGAAGATGCATTGCTTGTTAGTGATGTTTTGTTTACTGCTGTTGCATATTACAAGTGCTCGTAGTGAAGCTCAGGGATTCAAACTAGATTTCCATTGCATAATTTAGGCATAGATTTTGGCCATTATGCATATGTGTATTTAATTAGTGCTGTTTTCTGATGCAAAACGCCTTGTTGTCTGTTACTTTAAGTCAGTGCTTTTTGATTTAGCTTTGTAACACAGAGTAAACCTGGTTAATGTAAGTCATATCTAAGTTTTATAAAAGGCTCATGAAAGATGGATATTCACAGAGCTCAGTCTTCTCCCAGAAGCCTTTGCAGTTTGCAGATGTGACGGTTCATAGTGTGATCAGGTTGGATGTGCGTCTGTATCCAGAGATACCGATGGCTTGATTCTGTTTTCACCAGCGCTGTTAGAGAAGCAGCCGTGTGTGTGTGTGTTAAAATATTTAGCTACAGTATCCTTCATAAAACATTCTGTGTGTGTGAGCTGAGAGACAGAGAAAATCAGATCTGAGTCATGGACACAAAAATGTAGACATACTCAGTGATTCACAAACAGTAATAAAGTGAATCTGACAAAACCTGATTCACGTTTTTATGAATAGGCTAAGTTAGATTTCAAAGTATAATTTGTATAATTTGTATAAATAACAAAGTATAATTTGTTCATGATTATACTTTCACGTGAAGTATAATGTTTTCATGATATTTAAGCACATTAAGCAAAACATTCATTTCCGTAATGCATGCAAATCTTATTCCTATTACTGTAATGAGAAATATATTATTTAATATTTAAATTGAAAGGTATTTATACATCATGGTATTTATTGTATAGCCATTTAATAATAATAATAATAATAATAATAATAATAATATATATAAATTAATAATAATAATAATAATAATACATACAAACATATACATTCTTACATAATTAGTTATTATTAATAAATGTTATGATTTAATATTTATGTAATTATTTATTATTATGGTGTTCTTATATATATATATATATATATATATATTTTTAATGATTATTATTGTATTATTATTTTTGTTATTTAAAAAAAATATAAATATCCTAAATATATCAATATATTTTTAATGTGCAATATAATATAGTATATGTTATATATTTAATGTACTATTATATTATATTATATTATATTATATTATATTATATTATATTATATTATATTATATATTAAAGTAATATACACAGTGCTGTTGATAATGCTAATAAAAATTATATAAACGGTATATAGAAATATTAATTATTAATTTATTATTATTTATATTACTAGTAGTATCTGTATTTTAAATATGTATAACTGTTATTATGTTTAAGGAATGAAAATATGAAATTGAGATATTATATAAATTACTGTTATTAGTATTTCTTTATTTTATATATAAAATATATATAAACTAAAAATGTAAAAAAAAAAAAAAAAAAAAAAAAATGAAAGATTAGATTTTAGATCTTAGATTTGTATTTATTCATGTATTTATTTTAGATGAATGATAAGCCAGACACATTTTTATCATATTGACTACAAACATCATGCAATCAGATCAGAACAAAACAAAAAAAAAAGCATGAGTTACAGGTGTGTAGTGACGTCGTAGCTCAAAGCTTTTTTTTCCCCCACTGATACTCAGTGCCGTCCAAGAATGTGAGCAATGGCTGTCTCTCTCTCTCTCTCTCTCTCTCTCTCACGCACACAGCTGCTCTAGAGCGAGAGGGAGGAGCTGCAGTGAGTAACAGTGAGGGAGCGTGAGTGTATGTTCAGAGCGCGCTCCGTCAGCTGTAGTACTAGCAGCAGTGGAGTATGTGTGTAGAGCACAGCTGAATGTGTTTGTGTGTGTGTGGTGACTGCCGAATTACCGCCACAGCCCCTCAGCCTCGCCCTCTTCGGGGTGAGGCCGCGCTCCGGCCGCCCTCATGATGAAGCAGGATGGGATTCTGGGCCGCCGCCGGTTCTCCACCTGTGGAGGAACCATCTCGGGCCGCCCGGCCCATCCCGACGGACGCAAACTCATACGCAACGCCTCGTTCGGGGGGTACAACGAGCTGTCCGTCTGCTTGCCAGGTGGGTCCATCTCGGGAAACTTTCACGTGTTTTATTTGTTTGGCAGGTAGTTTCGATCGATGCATTTGTGCCAGGATGGGTTGCAGGCTCTTGAACGATGGGCGTAGCAGCAGTCTATTAAGTTTTATTGTTTTGGCAGTTTGCTGTCGACTAAATGTGTGCATTTGACTTTTGACTGCCCTACAAACTAAAGTGCATCCATTAACTGACAGCACACTAGCATCTGTAATTCACTGCACCGCTGTCGTTTAAGTGTGTGATGCAGTATGTTTGTTTTAACCTTCAATTACAGTAAATGCACATTTTTTCAGTAGTCGGCACTGGAAATGGGAATCGTAAGGAATATAACAATTACGTTTTTGGTTCTACTTAACATCTTCATTATTCATTTAATAATTAAAGAGTACTTTATCCCAACTATATGCTCAGCAATAGAGTAAGCAAAAAAATTACAAAACAATTTTTACTTGTTTTCTTTATATAGTATATTGTTGTATTGTTGTAGTGTGTAGTTAGAATACATTATTTGTAATAATTTGTAATAATTATTAATTATTAAATTAACAAAGAAAACATTGTGGAACCAAATCACAATAGCATATACTATTAAGAAAAACAATACATTTTTGTTTTTCATGACTAATATTATTAACATTATTATAGTAATATTTATATAAATATTTTATATGTAAATAATTGTGGAATAATTAGTCCTAATACACATACACTTAACATTATACTAAACTAAAAAAAATTATTACATTTTTTTTTGGTTAATAATGTTAATAAAAAGTATATAAAATGTATACATTTGTTACTGGTTTTATGTTTTAATATTATTATTATTAATACAATATTTTAAATGCATATTTATTATAATAATAATAATTATTATTATTATTAATATACATCAAAATTTATCTGGAAAAATCTAATATATAAAACACTGAATTCAAAAATGGATGAAAAAACCTACAAAATTAAATGTATATACATTTTGTAATATATATTTCTTAATAATATTATATTATTATATGGATATTTATTATTAATAATATATCTATAAAAACTTAGCAATATATTTTTAAATGATAATATAAATGTTTTTATCAATAATATTATAATATTATTATATGAATATTTATTATTAATAATAATATATCTGTATGATTACAATTTTGGTTCACTTAACATCTTCATTATTATTTAAATAATTAAGAAATAATTTATCCTAAATATATATCAACAATATACTAAACAAAGCCAATTAAATATTTGGTAATATAGTTTATAATATATATTATATTTGTATATAAAATGTTGTAATATATATTAAATAATCATTTTGATCATATTATATGGATATTTATTATTAATAATATATTTATACAAATTTTGTGATATATTTTTTAAATGATAATATTAATAAAAATATATAAAATGTATTACATTTTATATTGGTTTTTATCAATAATATTATAATATTATTATATAAGTACTTATTATTAATAATAATATATCTGTATGATTACAATTTTTGTTCACTTACCATCTTCATTATTATTTAAATAATTAAGGAGTAATTTATCCTAAATATATATCAACAATATACTAAACAAAACCAATAAAATATTTGGTAATATCATTTATAATATATATATATATTTTTTATATAAAATTAATTAATATTTGCATAATAATAATAATATATGATATTTATTATTTAATAATTTATATATTTATTGTAATAATTTTAGTAATTAATTGCACTGATTTAAGTCTTATAATTAATGTACACAATAATGACAAATTATTTCCCTTATTGTGTAGACTTAGATCAGTGCAATTAATTACTTAAATTGCCTAAATTAGGCTGAGTGATAAGTTTGGGACTGATTTTGACTATAAATATAAATTGGTTTTATAAATATAATATTTTACGAATAAGAAGCCGTTCTCAGTTCTGTTGTTCTCTGAAAGCTCATTTGACGGAAATCATAAGAACTATTTTTGTATTGTCGTCTACTCGAGGTCAGCAGATCGAGCTGTTCGGCTGGACGCAGATGTTTCTGCTGCAAATATGGAGTCGTTTCTGCTCTCATGGTGAATCTGACTCATGTCAGCGCGGCCTGCGCTCCATTTATCCCTCATGATTATGATTTAGAAGAAGAGAGGGATGCATTAAATGCTCTTATTTAAGCACGCGGGCTGCTGGATGCACCCGGCGTTGGCAGACGCTAGTCTTCCTTTAGCATGCTTCAGAGATGGTGTATTTATTTTAATACTTGGCATTTTCATTATCATCGCTATCCTTTTTTTGGTATTTTAATGGAGTCCGTTGAGCAGAGATTAGCTAATGGACCCAGAGTGTATTGCATTTGCACAAATCTTATGTGCGCATCACGTTCACCTGTGTGAAAATCAGCAGGGTTCGTTCAGAGGGTAATGGCTTTGATTTAATACTGTAGTGCTCACATCCAGCTTGATCTGTCATTATAGTGGATAAAGATGCAGAGCTCGACGGCAAACGTTCACTTTTTTTTCAGGGGCAATTTATTTTTCTCATTCTGAAATAACTGGTTCAGAAATAAATCACAATGTTTTTGTAAAGTAAAATGTTTGCAGAATAAATGAACTCATGATCTCAAAAGGATTTAAGGTGATACAGTCAATGTTTGGGTTTTTTGTTTTTATTGTACTGAAAATAAAATCTTTAGGACTCAATGGTAGATTTTATTTGAATTGCATTAAAAATATATCCATTTGAATTACACAATAGTAAACTTAATGTAATGCACATTTGTCAATATATGTGTGTGTGTGTGTGTGTGTGTGTGTGTGTATATATATAGATATATAGATATAGATATAGATCTAGATAGATAGATATAGATGAAATTACAATTAATAATACATTTTTTAATTTATTTATTTAGCAAAAATGTACTTGTTTATTACCAGTATAATTTATGTATGACTAACATTTTTACTTTTTTTGTCGTTGTTGTAATCTCATAAATTAAATGATTGTTCCACAACTAATGATTTTATGATTTAAAAAATATTTTTAAATTAAATAAAATTAATAAATTAATGCATTTTTTTATTTATTATTTCTTATTATTTTTTATTTATATATTATATATATATAATATTAGTAATACATTTTTTATTTATTTTTGTTGCTCTTGTTGTTTAAATCTCAAAATAATTGTTCCACAATTAATGATTTTATATATTTTTTAAATTAAATTAATAAATTAATGCATTTTTCTATTAAAAAATATTTATTAATTATATATATATATATATATATATATATATTCAATATTAAAATATTTTTTAAAATAATAAATGAATGCATTTTTTTAATTTAAAAAATTATATATAAATAATAAAAAAAAATTGTAATACTTTTTTTTTTTTTTTTAGCAAAAAGTTTACCTATTTATTACCAGTTTAATTTATGTATGTCTAACAAATATGCATCAACATTCAGTCTATAAGTTCATGTTAAAACGTTTTTATATGCAATTCAAGTAAAAAAAATCTTAAATTTAGGCCTTTTTTCCCTTTAGAGCATATCTATTTTGGTTCATACTGTTTAACTTTTTACTTTTTTTAGTAAATGTTTCTCTTTTCACAATTAACCGATTCATGATTTTATCTTTAAATTAAATTAATGCATTTTTAAATTTAAAAAATATATATATAATTTTGTATTTTTCTTTTTTTATTTATTTATTTAGCAAAAAGTTTACCTATGTATTACCAGGTTAATTTATGACTAACAAATATGCATCAGCGTTTAGTTTATTAGTTTAGTTTAGTTTAAAACTGTTTTATATGAAGCTTAAATACATAAATCTTAAATTTAGGCCTATTTTTTTCCCTTTAGAGCATATCTATTTTGTTTCAGCTACGTGTTAGAAGATCTTTGCGACTTTCATAGTCATATTTTGAGTAAAAAATGTTGGGCGGGGCTTCATTTTTATCCACTGCAATTTGATTGGACGGTGATGACATCATCTGACAAGAAAAGTTGTTTCACAGTGATTATACATTGTTTCTTTTTGTTTTTTTAAATTCAAATAACGTGCACAATAACACTAGAAGTATGTTTTTAAGAAAGAGTTTCATCATATTCACTTTAAATAGATCAATAGCTGCCTTCTCCTATAGCTTGGCTAACCAACAAACACCTTTTTTAATGAAGTTTAATTAAGCTGAAAGAAACGTGTCATTGCTAAACCTCAGAGCACCTGATTTGTCCTTAACGGTTTGTGCGTTATCACCAAAAATGAATTGAAGGGTATTTTTACTTCCGGACGAGTTGAGCTTTATTGTCCCACAGATTAATTTTTCAGCGAACTGCTCCAGATCTGCACTTTGCTGTATGAACTGACAGATTAGCACAGATGTGTGACTATTATTAGACAGGGTGTGCAAAAACACAGGTGCATTTTCCCGTCCTGACACCTGTGTGCCGAGCGGAAGACTCGCATATATCTTTTTGCCGCAAGGACATGGCGTTTTTGCTTTATTCTGCATTAATGAGGTTGTGATGCTCACATTGTCTAGTGTAGAGAGTAAAAACAACTATTTTAAACCTTGTGACATGCTGAAAATCCTTTACTTTAGTTGATGTTCCCAGTCAAAAATGTCTGAGCTTTTAAAAATTGCTTGTAAATCTGTTTTTATGGTGTATTTTAAGCAAATTTTGGACCTTGTTTTGGATTGGATTGATCGTAGGCCTCATTGATCTGAGCTCATGTACCTCAGTTTTTGAGTGCCACTCTTTTTTTTTTTTTTTGCATAATTTTAGCAATCTTCACTCAAAAAAATAAGGTGCATGGGCTCATATTGGGTAAAAATATAGGATTTTTATATTTTTATATTTTTATTTTTTTGTAGACTAGACATTTTTGACCAACACCACAAGTGTAACAAGGTGTAAACATGATTTTAGAATATTGAATAATAATAATAATAATAATAATAATTATTATTATTATTATTATTATTTTTATTATTCATTATATATTATTTAAATGGTTAGACAACCAGGCTATGGTTATTATGAATATTAAATAATTAAATAATCAAATAATAAAAATGACAATATAATAATAATAATAAATAAATAAATAAATAAATAAATAAATAAATAAATAAATAAATGGTTAGGCAGCTGAGCTACAATTATTATGCATATTTAATAACAAAAATGACAACATCATTATAATAATAATAATAATAATAAATTAATAAATAATGGTTTAAGAATGTTTAATTATAAGAAAAATTACATAATAATAATAATAATAATAATAATAATAAAATAGTTGCTTTTTAGATGTTAGACAATCTACAACTATTTTGAATAATAACAAAAATGACAACATAATAAGTATTAGTATTACAATAATAATTAATTAATTAATAATAATAATTATTATTATCATTATTATTATTATTATTATTATTTCTTTTTTTTTTTTTGCTAGACAACCAGGCTACTGTTATTATGAATATTTAATAATAATAATAATAATAATAATAATAATAATAATAATAATAATAATAATAGTTTATTAATAATATATTATTATTATTATTATTACAAAAAAATATATACTACAAAAATGCATTATTGAAAGTTATGCACGTTTTTTTGTTGGTGTCCAATAATTTTTATTATTGTAATGGTTTTGTTTATAATAATTTATTTTTGTATTACTCTACAACTGTAACTATCTGGGAGAAAAAAGAACAAAAAATATTGATACAATTTTTATGTGAAGTTGTTATACCGTGTGTCAACAAAGTCAGTAGGTTTTAGTCCAATGCATTGACAAAAACTAGCATTTATAAGAAATGAAAATGAGGTTGAAGTCTGTAGACTCATTCATATGTGGAGCGTGGGTCGTATGAAGCGTTAAACAGATAGCTTGTCTGTGTTTCTAGACGATGCTCTTTGCCCTTCAGATGGACTGAAGCTTGCAAAGGCGATCGGGGTGGAATTACACCCGTCTCTGCTGGTTTGCCGTAGTCAAGGACTCTGCAGGAGTGTGGAAATATCCCACACGTCACTGTCTCACTGCAGACAAACACAGATCCATGCTTCACAACCATCAATGCACAATACTTACGTGTGTTTAAAGTGCTCGAGCTTCATGTCGGGGTCCTGATCACACGTCTGGGTTGTTTTTGTTTGCATTACTCAAATATAAAACAGACAAACAGGAGTCAGAGTTGTTGAGCAGACGGCAGTGATAGTTTTATCTGTGCGTGGACTCTCTGTCTGTCCGTCTGCAGGCACGTGTGCTGAATGTTTGATAAGCAGGTGAATGTCTGCAGTGCTGCTGTCTGACAAAGATCTGTCAGTGCTTTTCAGTCTGAGTCGATATTTAGTTTGAGATTTTCTGTGTTGATCCAGTCTAAGCATCTCTCTCGCTCTGGCTCAGTTCTGGCTAATGATCTGTCTGTCTGTGAGCTCCTGCTTTATGTGTGGATTATTACTCACACAGCGTCATGGCTTATTAAACACACACACACACACACACACACACACAGATGTCTCATCTGGCTCCTTGTGGCGTGAGCTGTCGTCTTGCTGTGTTCCTGTAGCTTAGCGGTAAATATCTCTGTTATGACAGACAACAATTACAGATCAACTAGACTCTGACTCTGAGATGAGTTGGTGGATGATGAAAGGTTTAAAGCCCAGTTTAATATGCAGAGACAAATATAAGACATACAAATTATTCTAGTCATATATAGGGATATATAGGGTGGGTGAAAAGTAACTAGGCAATATTTAATAGCTATAGAACTTAGTATCATAATTATAATAATGAACAATTTAATAATCATTTTTATAATTATATAATATAAATAAATAATAATACTTTAATTATACTAATTATCTTACTCTGTGTAAATGTCAAAATATTGCTTAATAATAATAATAATAATAATAATAATAATAATATAAACAAACAAACAAACAAATAAATAAAAATGACAATAAAAAATAAAGTATAAAGTACTACAGCAAAAATTATTTATTATTATTATTATCATCAATAATATTAAATATTTATATTTAAAGTTTTTTTTATATTGTAATATATTTATTATATTATTTATGTTATATATAGCAATTATTGTAAATGAAAACTTAAATAAAATATTTAGACTACAACAAAATAAATCAAAACATTATTAAATATTCAGAATGTTTTTGTTGTAGTCTAATGACTTACACAATAATTGTTGTATTATTATTATTATTATTATTATTATTTTAGTTTTATATTATATTATTTTTAAAATAATAAAAACAATAATTAATAATTAGACTACAACAAAAAACATTATTAATGTTATTATTAAATATTCATAATGCAAGGTTTTTTGTTGTAGTGTAATGATTTTTATAATTGCAATATTTTTATTTAATTTAATAAAATAATTGAACTATCAATATTAATATTATTAAATATTATTGATGTTAGGAAAATTATTCAGAATGTTTTTGTTGTAGTTTAATGACTTTTATAATTGCAATATTTTTATTTAGTTTACAGAATAATTGTATTATTGTTATTATTATTATGCAAGTTTTTTTTGTTGTAGTCTAATGATTTTTATAATTGCAGTTTTTTATTTAATTTACTAAATGGCATCAATATTATTATTATTATTATTATTATTATTATTATTGTTATAAAATACAGTAATCAATAATCTTAATCGGTAATCAATTATTATTATTATTATTATTATTATTATTATTATTATTATTACTATTATTATTATTAAATATTAATAAATCTACCCACCCACCCACCATCTAACTTATTTTGTAGTCTAATAATTTTATGGTCATTTGAAAAAGTGGAATAAAACTATTAATCCATTGTTCATATCTGTCATCAGAACAATTAAAAATAATAAAAACCTGTATTTTAGATTTCCAGTGCAATTCTGTATTTTTAAATGCATCGTAAATGTATTGAAGGTATTTGTATTTTTCAGGGATGTGTTTTATGATGAATAAACATAAACCGACAGGACAGAGGAATTTAAAGGTCGCTCATGCTTATTGTTTGTTTTTGTTTTTTTTTTAGGACAGACTTGAGGTCAGACTTGATATCCAGAGACTGAACATTAATCTTGAATCTCATTGATAAAGAGCGTGTGTGTGCGTGCGTGTCACTCCAATCAATAGAATAGCAGAGAGAAGACAGGAAATGATGGGAACCCAATCCGAACGTTTCTCCAGTTCCTGTCAGATTGTAAAGTAAATCTTCTGACACAACACACGTGAGCCTGTTGTTAAATCAAAGCGTGGTTAATGCAGATTTATGCGGTCGCTAATATGCTAATAGACGAGTTATGCTGATGCTCTCGTCAAGTTGAGGACGTGTGGATTTTTCTGCGTATGATTAACATGTTGAAGAGCTTCTGGAGTGGCTTGTTTTTCCGAGACGAACACAATGCTTGGCCCGGTTTGCGGAGGAGAAACGGGAAACAATAGACTTGATTACCCGATCGATGGGTCGTCATTTACATCCGCCGCAGTTCGCAAAAACATCAGGTGAGAGTAAGAATATAACACAGTAATCTTGAGAATTGACCAGAAACGTCTCATTCTGTCAGTAAAGAGCACAATTTTTCTTCATTAAGGCTCTTACATGACTCATAGAGCAGGAAAGAGTCGCCAGCTGTTGAGTATCTGTGATTAAATCCGGCTGAATGTCTTTAAGTTGTCAGTCGTTGTCCTTTGAGAGATGCACGTAATATTACATATATGTGTGCATCTATACGTGGATATATGTGTATTTAAAATAGTAGTATATCAACATATAATGTTCTTAGATTTTCACTCAAATTGCTAGTAAATTTCGCCAAAATTACGAAGAAGTGGCAAGTAACACACTGAATTGTAAGATTTTGAAGTGGAAATACTGAAATAGTGTTTTCTTTTAAAACGTACTCAAACTTTGTTATATTTGCATCTTCGAAAAACCAATTTTTACCTATTTAAAATTATATAAAATTATATTAATAATAATAATAAGAATTTATTATTGTTATAATTTAATATTTATAACATGGAAATCTCAAAATATTGCTTAATAATAAAAGAAATAATAATATACATAAATGAGTAAATAAAAATGTTACAATAAAGAATAAAGTACTTCATATTATTATTATCATAAATATTTATAATAAAAATGTATTATTATATTCTATTTCTATTTATTTCTGTTTAATATTAATCAGTTGTTTATTTTATTTCACATTTTCATTTAAATTTTACTTAAAGTTTTAGTAATTTTGTGTTTTTATTTGTTTTTACACATTAATATGTTTTTAATTTTTATTAAATTTAGTTTTAGTGATTTTGAGAAATACTGCCTTGGCAACCAGCTGAAATAAAATGTTGTTATTATTATTATTATTATTATTATTATTATTATTATTTGTACTTTTATTATAGTTAGTTAGTTGGTTATTTTATTTATTTATTTATTTATGTTATTATTATTATTATTATTATTATTTATTTTTTTTTTTTTTTTTTTCAGTTTTCAGGCATTTTTATTATCTTACATATTATTACCCGGCATTAGGGATATTATTATATTATAATTATATTAGTTAACTAAAACTGAAATTTTACATTTTTTTTTTTTGTTTAAGTTATCATTTATTTTATTTTAATATTTATTTTAATATTTATATTTTAATATCCGTTTTAAGATTTTAATTTCAGTTTTAGTTAACTATTTTTTGTAAACTGATTTTTTTTTTATGATTCTATATAAAGAAATGAATAAAAAATAAAGCAATTGTTGTAAATAACACAATAATAAAATAAGACTACAACTAAATTAATCAATATTAATGTTATAATTAAATATTCAGAATGTTTTTGTTGTTGTAATGACTTTCATAATTGCAATATTTTTATATTACAAAAATAATTGTATTATTATTAATATAATTATCATTACTGTAAAATTTTATTGTTATTATTTTATTTTTAAAATATTCAAAACGCACTCCAAACATTGTTATATTTAAATCTTTAAAAAAACAATTTTTACTTATTTTAAAAGCTTGCCGTCTTTCTCTTTCAGGGGAAAACGCACCAAAAATATTGATGTTTTTACATCCTCAACAGGGGCGTATGCACATTTCTGTCCAGTAAAACTGCTTTCTATATGGGGAATGTGTTTAAATAACAAATAGCCCTTTATAAAACGGTTTGTGATTCATCTCGCCTGTTCTTAGAAAAGTCAAAAGGTCATTTGACTAACATAAGACACAAAACTGCATTCATAAAGTTATTTTATGGTGTCTTCGATCCTTATTTCTATTAACTTGTCAACTTTTTTTCTTCCTCTCGGGCCCAACAAAGCCTGAGACAATGACTCCGTCAAGTAGAGATGTTATATAAAGTGACAGTTGTGCTATACTTGTCTGAGAAACTAACTAGTCTTGACAGAAGTGACATTGATGGTTCGTCCTTGGCCTTATCTAATGAAACTCTTTTAGTTTTTGCTAATGATGAAGTGTTATACTTTCCTCAAGGCCTTAGATATGAGACTCGTCCATTCTCCCATCACCGTCACAACACGCCAGAGTTATCATTGTTAACTAAAACCATGAAAAAGTTACTTTAAGTAAAACGTTAAACAGTAATATGACTGAACACGCAAATTTGTGCACTTACAAATCAACCAAACTCTAAAAAGTGTCATGATGATTCATGCTACACATGTTATTTTTAAGTTTGGTAGCAGTTTTTGCTATCAGATGTGTGTGTTTTCCTCCAGCTGCTGTGAATGTCTGACTCATGGCACTCAGAGGTGTTGATGCAGATGTCACACAGGTCTTTTCTTAGGGTCGTGAAACTGAAATAATCACAGAATTCTGCTCGAGCTGAAATTGGCGTCTGAATGCAGGTCTGGGATCAGATTTTTTTACCCAAATGCAGATTTAACATTGACCGATATTGGTTTTTCAGCAGTGGAGACCAGTGTTCATGAATATCGAGGAGGTGTAGCTGAAAAAATACTGAAGTGTCTCTAAAAAAATATCACAATTCAGAACAAAAACAAGTAACATGAGAATCCTACATGTAAATTTTGTGTGTATATAGTATGGTGGTTTCTAATATTTATTTTTATTGTATTCATTTGGTAATAAACTGTACACAAAAAGGAAAAAGGCAAAAAAAAAAAAAAGAAGGGCAAAGAGGTTGCGTGGCCTTTTAGTATTTTATATTTTTATTTAATATTTTTATATGCACAGCAGTGTTATTTTAGTATAATTGAGACACTATTATAGTTTTTATTAATATTTTCAGTCAATTGTTTATTCTTTTTACAATTTAATTTAAATTTTACTTAAAGTTTTAGTAATTTTGTGTTTGTTTTTTTATATTAGTATGTTTAGAATATTTTAGTAATTTCATTATTTAAAATTAAACTAAAATGAAAATGAGAAAACCAGCTGAAAAAAAAATGTTTTATTACTATTATAATTATTATAATTATTATTAATAATAATAATGTATTGTTATTATTATACTTAATTTATTATTATTATTATTATTATTATTATTATTATTATTATTATTTATTTGTATTTTTCAGTTTTTGGCCATTTTTTAGATTACTGGTCATCAGGGATATTATAGTTGACTAAAACTGAAACTAACAATGAAACCATTTATTTAATTTCAGTTAGTGTTTATTTTATTTTAAGGTGCTTTTTTAGGTTTTAATTTTAGTTTCAGTTTTAGTTAACAATTTTTTTGGAAATTGATTTTTTTTTTTTTTAAGGATTCTATAGAAAGAATTGAATAAAAACTTAAAATATATTAAAATATAATATATATTAATTATTAGTATTTACTAATTAGTATTTTATTAGTGTTTTAAAATATATATTTTAATATTACTATTTTATTATTAAAAAGTTTTTTATGTTTTTAAATGTTCTTAATATTCTACATAATTGTATATTAAAATGTTTTTATTATAAATTTAATAAATTATTTATTTTATAAAAAAAATAAAATGTTAATATTTAATGTTTCATATATTTTTATTTTTTAGTTTTCTGCCATTTTTTAGATTGCTGTGCATCAGCGTTATTATAGTTAACTGAAACTGGAACTAAAATTAAAACCATTTATTTTAGTTAGTGTTTATTTTATTTTATGTAGCTTTTTTGTATGGTTTTAATATTAGTTTTAGTTAACTATAATAACCCTGAGACATATATACATATTTACAATAATAATAATAATAATAATAATAATAATGACCAAAAAAACTCAACAAAATTACTTTGTACTTTAACTAAAATTAAAATATGAAAAATATTAAAATAAAAACATATTAAAAAATATAATAAAATATTAATGATACCAAAATAACACACAGTTGTACACTAATAAGTGAAAACAACACAGTAACACTTACAATAAGGTGTCATTTGTTAACATTAATGTATTAAAAAAAGCATGAAAGAACTATGAACAATACATTTATTATACTATTTATTAATCTTTGTTAATGTTAGTTAATAAAAATATAGTCGTCAATTTTTTTTGTCCATGTTAGTTCACAGTGCATTAACTTATTTACTGATTTTAATAATGTAATTAGCAATGCTAAAATTATATAAGTACTGTTCATTCTTAGTTCGTTAACTAACGTTAACTAATGAACCTTATTGTAAAGTGTTAACACTAAAACTCTACTTACACTAAAACTTTACTGGTTGAGTTGAATCACAATGTCTTGTTTCTGCAGGTTTTGATCGTGGCAAAGAGGAAATCCTGCCTCTGAAAGAAGACTCCTCACACTCCATATCCAAGAGCAAGGTAAACTCACACTCTTGTTTATCCTCAATTACCCATAATCCTCTGGGGCTGGAATCGGATCGATACGGGTCGCCTGGTCCTCCAGCCGTCATCAGCCTGCATTTATTAATTATACATAGTCAAGAGCGTCTCAGAGGTGACAGGACAGCAGGGGGACGAGCGTTGATTAGCAGCTCTTCTCTAGCAATAACGCTAGAGAAGACTCCCTTAGCATCCCGCACTCGCTAATGCATCGTAGCATTGATGGCGTTAGTCTAGACCTAATCAGACCGGATTCGTGACCGCACATAAATGCTAAATTTCAGGCTGTCTGTCAGCGCGTCTCGTTGCGTCACAGGTCTGCGTGAGTCACTATGGTGAGTTTTGGACGTCGTAGACGTGCCGTTAAATCCTGACAGACTGTTAAGAGACACTTGAAATCCAGAATAAATCCCAAATCACAGATCCTGTCAAACACGAGTGTGAAAGCGCTGCGAGGAATTAGCAGAGATCTTTCAAACCCTTTAAAAGGACTAATTAACCCATGTTCACATAAAGATATTTCACCTAATCAGTTTTGAAAAGCTTCAGGTGAAATTTAAAAAATGGGTCCGAAATTAAGTTCAGACCCACCTGAAAGGTGACCTGAGAAAATGTTCGGACTATAAGTGCTTTGTTAGTTATGTAACTGTATTTTGCATTATATTGTATTTTGTGTTATATTTAATATTTATTTCAAATAATGAAAATGTTTTTTTTGTTTTTTTTTAATGGTTTTAATTTTATTTCAATTTTAACCATAATAACCCTGACAGTAATTCTTTTTGTGTTTTTGTAATTTTTATTTAGTGTTTTTTTTATGTCTGTATTGTTTTATTTATTATTAATAATGCTTAATATTTTTTAATTTTTCTTTTTTGTACTTTTGTACTTTTATTTTTTTGTACTGTCTAATTTATATATATATATATATATATATATATATATATATATATATTATTTATATATATATATATATATATATATATATATATATATATATATATAACTGGAAGAAAAAGTTATTTTTTTTAAATAATTTTTCTTTTCTTTTTTAAATGTAACAACCCTGACATTGTTTTTGTTTTGTTTTTTCACTTAGTTTTTAGTCATTTTGTGTACCTTGGTATTTATTAATTTGTTAATTTTAAATAAGTTTTACTAAAATTAAAAAGATAGTGAGCAATATTGTGACTGAATACAGCTAAAATACATTTTTTATTAATATTTATGATTGATTATTTTTATTGTTTATTTTACTTTGTCTAATTGATATACATATATATTACTGAAATAAAAGTTAACATTTATTGTATTTTAAACAACTGAGTTTTTTATGGGTCTTTTCATTTTTTCTTTTTTTTTTTTTTTTTTTAAACAAACAACCCTGGCATATTTTGTCATTTATTTATTCATTTATTTTATTTATTTATTTATTTATTTATTTTTTTTAGTTTTACAAAAATTAAAAAAGATACTGAGAAATATTCTAGCTGAATACAGCTAAAATAAGTTTTTTTTTTATTAATATTTACTATTAAAGATAATTTTAATTAATTATTATTATTATCTATTTTATTTTGCTTTGCCTAATTTATATACATATATATTGAATATAACTAAAAAAAAAATAAAAAAAATAATCGTGTATTTAAATGCATTGATTTATTTTTAAATGATCAGTTGGTATATTTTATATTTTATTAAAAAAAGTGTTTGTTTATTAGTGTTCATGTGTGTGTTTTGTGTGTGTATATATAAAAAAATTGTGTATGTATGAATTATTAATCATTAATTCAGGCCTGCCTAAACTACACCTCAATATATTATAATGTACATCATGTTGTGTAAAATACTAACACTTTGTGTTTGTTTTGCAGTCGGAAACCAAGCTCTATAATGGCTCAGACAAGGACGTATCGGCGTCTGGAAACAAACTTACTAAGAAGGAGTCACTCAAGGTACAGCCAAACTCACTAATGACACACACCGATCAATACAGGCTTTCAGTTTATTTCTACATTCAGTATTGCATTATTTCTACATTATTGCAATATTGCATTATTTCTACATTCAGATTACTAATCATAATGACTAATAATGTAATGTTTTGCATGCATGTCTGTTCAGGTTCAAAAGAAGAACTACAGGGAAGAGAAGAAACGTGCCACTAAAGAGCTGCTCAGCACCATCACCGATCCGTCTGTCATCGTCATGGCCGACTGGCTCAAGGTTTGTCATTAAAATCTGTTTATACTTACAGAAAATCTTGTTTTAATTATGCATGTTTTGTCCATTAATAAATGCTCTCAAAATTGTCTCATTCATCATTGAAGCTCTTGTAATGCATCCACAGCTGACAGGTGCATTCAGCTTTTCTGGTCTTAAATCCAACAGGACAAAAGCATGATTAAAAAAGTGAACGGCATTTTTCATTTTGCCGTCTCCTCCCGAGTCTTTCTGTGGCTGCGGGGGTAAACAACCCATGTTAATAATCACAGTAATACTCACGTTGATGATTATATGTGAAAAAAGACCTGGAGGAAAGGAGGTTAAATCAGTCTTCGCTTTGGAGGAAGCAATAAAACCACATGAGGAAACGTCCAGTCCTATGAGTCGCTTTTGTCTCTTTCAGATCCGTGGCACGCTCAAGAGCTGGACCAAGCTGTGGTGTGTGCTGAAGCCAGGCGTCCTGCTCATCTATAAGACCAATAAGAACGGTCAGTGGGTCGGGACCGTCCTGCTCAACGCCTGCGAGCTCATCGAGAGACCCTCCAAGAAGGACGGCTTCTGCTTCAAGCTCTTCCACCCGCTCGAACAGTCCATCTGGGCCGTCAAGGTACACGGAAAAAACTCAACGGGAGCCATTGCATGAACATTTTTGGATTTGCAGTGATTTGCATTCAAATGTAAAATATTAAAGGGGTTCTAATTATTCAAAGTAAAAAAAAAAAGCCATAGTAAGGCATAGGCAGAAGTCTTAAGGGGATATAATTTAATATATAATAATAAAAAATGCATAAAAATATATTATGTGTGTATTTAGTACATTAATCATAAAAACAGAAAATAGAAAAATAAAATAATTAAAATAAAATAAAAATCTAAAACATTATTTTAAAAATAGTACCATTAGGGTCTGTAGGAAGTCTGTTCTCACTGAGGCTGCTTTTAATTGGTTAAAAAAATGCAGTAAAAACAGTAATATTGTGAAATATTTTTACAATTAAAAATAGCTGTTTTTTATGCACGTGTGTTAAATTGTAATTTATTTCTGCGATCAAAGCTGGATTTTCAGCGTCATTACTCCAGTCTTCAGTGTCACATGATCCTACAGAAATTTAATATCTAAATTCTAATATGCTGATTTCCTGCTCAAGAAACATTTCTGATTATTATCGATGTTTGCATTTTTTTTTCTATTTTAATGTTTTCTATTTTTGGAAACAGATTTTTTTTTTGTTTTTTTTTTTTTTAGGAATCTATAGAAAGAATTTAATAGAAAGTAAATATATATGTATTTTATATTAATAAAAATACATTTATATATATTCATATAAATATATATTAGTGTTTTATATTAAAATAATTTTATTGTAATAAAATTATATATAAAAAATGTAAGTTTTTCTTTAATGTTTATATATTTTTATGTGTTTATAAATGTTTATATTATAAGATTTTTTCAGGATTCTTCGGGAAAAAATGAGTATAAAAGAATTTTGTAATATTAGTATTTTATTATTGAAGTTTTAAATGTTGTTTTTAATATTGTATATAATTATATATTAAAATGTAATAAAAATATTTTTTTAAATATTTCATATATTTTGTATATTAAACTGTTTTCATTATAATATATTCTAATATTTTTTGGATTCTTTAGAAAGAATTTAATAGAAACTTTCCACAATTATTTTTTTATATTAGTATTTTATTATTGAAGGTTTTTATGTTTTTAGATGTTTTTAATATTTTATGTAATTTTATATTAAATTGTTTTTATTATAATAAAAAATTAAATGTTTACTTTTTTAATGTTTCATATATTTTCATCTAAGCTGTTTTATTATAATACATTTATAATTTTGAAATACTTTTCAGAAAGAATTGAATAGAACGTTTAATATATTTTAATATTAGTTTTTTTTATTATTGAAAAAGTGTTTAATGTTTTTATGTTTTTAATATTTTGTATATTATAAATATAATATATATGTACTTTATATATTATTATTTATATATTTTCTAATAAAATGTTTTTATTATAATAAAAAATAAAATTAAATAAAAATGTTTTGTTATATTATGATATTTTTAGAAAAATTATGTACATAAATTTTAGGACAAATTTAATAGAAGGTTTAAAAGGACAGTTTATTTATTTATGTTTATTCATTTATATAGGTATCTCTGGTAAAATTATAAATGTCTTTACTGTCACTTTTGATCAATTTAATTCATCCTCACTCAATAAAAGTATTAATTTCTTTATTAAAACATCTACTGAACAGTGAGTATATTAAATAAAATATATTAAATAAATATATATTTTAAAGTAAAAGGTATAAAAACAATGTAAAAATACAATAATAAAATAAAATAGTAAAAAAATGATAAGAGTATGTACAGTATGGGCTCTGTAATATTAATAGAAGTTTTAATATTCCCTATATTCATTTTTATTTGTGGATTAGGTATTCATCATGTTTATGCTTGTGTCTCAGGGTCCTAAAGGAGAAGCCGTGGGCTCCATCACACAGCCATTACCCAGCAGCCACCTGATCTTCAGAGCGGCTTCAGAATCAGACGGTGAGACAGAAACACACACACACACACAGACTTACAGAAAGAGCGCTGTATGTTACTAAAACTTTCGTCATGTGTGCAGGCCGCTGTTGGATGGACGCTCTTGAGCTGGCTCTGAAATGCTCGAGTTTGCTGAAGCGAACGATGATCCGAGAGGGTAAAGAGGAGACGCCGCAGACCGCAGAGCACTCGCACATCAACTTCTACAGTCTGCTGAGGGCGCACAACATGCAGGGCTTTCAGTAAGACGCGCATTAACACAGCCAGCTGTCTTCTTACCGGATCTTTAGAGCAATATTTTATTCAGCGCTGATAAAAAGTGACGCTTGCATATTCATTTTTAATGGCGGACGTTCAGCGCCGGAGTGTTGTGGCATTGACTTGAAATCTTAAGTGAGAGTTCAGTCTTGGCTAATTTTAGAATAAATTCTATATAAATTATTAAATTTAAAGTAATGAAATAATATCAATAAAATAAACTATATAAAAAAATATATAATTTTTATATGAACAAAAAAATAATAATTTTAATAAAATAGCGTTAGTGATGGATTTTTTTTTTTGTCTGCAGCATCATGGGTAATGAAGTTTTTCACCACAAATTCAGTTGTTAAATGTTTAATGTTTGTTTTTATGTATATATTAGTAATTTATATATTTAAAAAAATTTACACTTTCAGATTTACTTAAATTTAATTATATATAATTCTAAAATTATTTAAATTTATAAAAATTATTTTATAAAATATTTAAAATTATTTTAGCATAAGGATTAAAAATGAAGTTTTTCACTGTAAATAATAACAAATTAAATAAATTACATGTATTCATAATAGTAATAATAACAATAATAAACAATTTGTCCAACTATATTTTGTCAGAATAGATAAAAGATAGTAGAGTAAAATAAAATGTAAAAATACACATTAAAGGCGTCAAATCAGATTTTGTATATTTACTTAAATTTTATTATTTATATTTAATTTATATTAAAATTATTTAGCTTATTTAAGTATTAAAAATAAAGTGGGCCAAACATGGTAAAATCATTTAAATAATCATTAAATGAATTAAATATGAATTAAATTACATTTACTTACATTAATAATAATCACAATAATAAACAATTTGTTTATATATTGTTTCCAATAAAACATCAAAAAACACACAAGAGCATCAAAACAGATTTTAGTTTGTGTTTTTGTCAGTTACTATCATTAATATATTTTTATATAGGTTTTATTTATATTTTTCAATAATTTTATTTTGTTTTATTTCCATTTTAATTTTAGTCTTTTTTTTTATATATTTTTATATTTTATTTAATATTTTTGTGTTTTTCAATTTGTCAATGTTACTATCATTAATATATTATATAGTTTTTAATAATATTGTTTTGATTTATTATATAAATATTATTTGAATATTTTTTTGTTTTATTTTCATTTTAATTTTAGTAATTTTTTTATTTTTACAAATTTTTTTTCAATTTTAGTAATTTTAGTATTTAGTACTTCAAAAATCACACGAGCATCAAAACTTTTTTTTAGTTTTAGTGTTTTTGTCAGTGTTACTTTAGTATCATTAATATACTATTTTATTGTTTTTATTACTATTTTTTAATAATTTTATTTTTTATTTCCTGTTTCCATTTTTTTTTATTTTTTTTTTTGGTTGTTTTTTTTTTATTTCAGTTTTAATAATTTTAGAGAATATTTAGAGAATTAAAGAAATATTGCCTTAGTAACTAGCTGAAATTAAAGTTAAAAGATAAAATCTGTTATCATTTAATTTATCATTGAAATAACAAAAATGTTTTGTTTTTTTTTGTTTTTTTTATAATTTTAGTTTTAGTTAACGGTAATAGCCCTGGTTTGTGGACTAACTGAGCGTTTGCGTGATCCGTCAGGTTTAACGACAGTGACCAGTTTAAGGATCCGGACCTGTACTCGGATAAGTCGGACCGTGAGAACGAGCAGGAGCAGGAGGAATGGGAAAACGAGGTGATGGAGAAAAGCGAGGAGAGCGACAGCGACACGTCGGAGCGACAGGAAGACTCCTACATCGACCTGGATCCCAACGAGACGCTGCGGGAAACCACATACATCGAGCAGAGCCACGAGGAGCTGGGAGAGGTGCGTGTGCGACCCAATCCCTCATCTAAAAACACTGTAAATGATGACATTATCATCATGAATTATTGAGGTCCCCACAGGCGTTTGGCAGTAGGTGGAGTGTTATTGACGCACAGATGCTAACACAATATTCAGACGGCTATTTTTACAGCAGACAGCTGGGAGATGAACAGTAAGTCTGTGGTGGATATGACACAATCTGTTCATTCAAGCTGTGTGTGTTTGTGTGTTTTTTTTTTTTTTTTTTTTCAGGCTGGTGAAGCGGCTCAGACTGAGACTGTATCAGAGGAAAATAAATCTCTGATCTGGACTCTACTGAAGCAGGTTCGGCCCGGCATGGACCTGTCTAAAGTCGTGCTGCCCACCTTCATCCTGGAGCCACGATCCTTCCTGGACAAACTGTCCGATTACTACTATCACGCCGACTTCCTGTCTGAGTAAGATAACACACAGACACAGTATTCAGATACTTCTTTATATTCATAAATAAAGAAAGGATAACTACAAAAATCTGAACTGAAATAAAGCTCAAAAAATAACATTTTAGATTTCAACATTTTCAACAAAAAACATTTTAGATGAGAAAGTTAAAATTGAAAATTTGAAAATAAATACATTTTAATTAAATATAATATTATAATATTATTTAATCTGAAAGAAAAAAATAAAATCAAATTGAAAACATACCACTGAAAATATAAAAATAAAAGCTAACTACTATAGTAGTATATAAATAATTAAAAAATCAACTGGAAAGGAGCATACATGGAATAGAAATTATATCTATATAAATTGTGTAAAACAAAAAATTGTGTAAAAAATGTAAAAAAAAAAAAAAAAAAAAATTGTAATTTATGCTAAAATACTTTTAGCATAGTTATGGATTAAATATGAAGTGGACCAAACATGGTCAAAATCACACTAATTAATATTCAATTAAATAATTTACATAATAATAATAATGATAATGATAATGAAAAAAATCACAATAATAAACTATGATAATAATCATTTTTTAAAAAAATCACCATAATAAACTATTTATCCACATGTAGTTCTCAGTGTAAAGGCAAAATAAAATGTTAAAATCAATGTTATTTTTGGTATTATTGATATAATAATGTTTTCTCATTAATGTAGTTGTTACATTTTTATGTTTTAATTATCTATCATTGATGATGTTATTTATTTTTTTGATATTGGTATTCTTTAATTTGTTTAAATTGAATTATTTATATTACATATGTAATTTATACTAAAATTATTTTAGCATAGTTATGGATCACAAAAAAAATCACACTAAATAATATTAATTGAAATAAATTACATTAATAATAATAATAATAATAATAATAATAATAATAATACAATAATAAACTATAATAAAAATAATTTTTAAAAATCACCATAATAAACAATTTGTCCAGTGTAAAGACAAAATAAAATGTCAAAATCAGTGCTATTTTGGTATTATTAAAATACTAGTTTGTAGTATTTGTTTGTAGAAATATTTTGAATTGGATTTTATTACTGTTTTCTCATTAATTTTAGATCATTTTTTATGTTTTAATTTATTTATTAATTTTGATTTAATAGTTTTAATTTAATTTTAGTACCAAAGTCATTGTAGTAATTTTAGTACCAAATTATTATTAATTTTTTTATTGAATGAAAAAGTTTTTTATGGCTTTAGTGTTAGTTAGCCATAATAACCTTGGTAAAAATACACACAAATGTGTCAAATTGGATATTTGTTTGTTTTATTAAAGTAAATTTACAATAATTATGTTTTGTTCATGTCGTCAGAGCGGCGGTGGAGGAAAACGCTTATAACCGTATGAAGAAAGTGGTCAAATGGTACATTTCTGGATTCTACAAGAAGCCAAAGGTAAAGACAGATTCACTAACAGCCCATCAGACATCTCAAATCTGTCATTTCCCGTCATATTTCCATCGTTTTTGTCACTGACAGGGTTTGAAGAAACCATACAACCCCATTATTGGAGAAACATTTCGCTGTTTATGGATCCACTCCAAGACCAACAGCAAAACCTTCTACATCGCAGAACAGGTACAGCAGCCAAATCCACTTCGATTCAAGTCAGTTTCTACTGAGCTTCACACCAACATAACGTGTCTGTCCTCCTCCAGGTATCCCATCATCCTCCGGTTTCAGCCTTTTACGTCAGTAACAGGAAGGATGGCTTTTGTCTGAGCGGCAGCATCCTGGCCAAGTCCAAGTTTTACGGTGAGACAAAGGAAACGCTATGATAAATCACATCTTTTTGTGTAACCCACCACGTGTCTGATTGCGATTGTGTTGGCGTGTTTCTCAGGAAACTCTCTGTCCGCCATCTTGGATGGTGAAGCCAGGCTGTCGTTTCTGAACAGAGGCGAGGATTACGTGATGAACATGCCCTACGCGCACTGTAAAGGTCGGTCCGCATGCACACGTACACACATTAGCGTCTAACGCACACACGTGAGCACAGCTAACAGCCCAGACTCTATATATATCTATACACATATATATGAACACAGCCCTCATACAGCGGCACTAACACCCGTCCCCTGTGTTGTCTTCTGTAGGGACACATCTAGGTATGTTTACATGTTGAGTAACTCATTTGGACTCATTTAGATACGTGTGCAGTATCCAGTCTAGTTTACGTTTAGTTAGCATATGACAGTTTGGTAACACTTTATTTATCTTTTAATAATAACAATAAAAACATGATTGGATTAAATAGCACCTAACAGAGGGTTAAATAATGTGCATTTAAATTAATTGATTAAATAAATGTATTTATTTATGTGTGTATATATATATATATATATAGTAAGTGTATGTTTAATGTTTTTTTTTATTTTAATTTATTATTTATTGGAATATAACATATATCATAATATATAAATAATATATGCATTACAATTGTCAGTATATTTTAAAATAAGTTGTAATATTTTTGTAATGAATTTGTAATTATATTAATGCATACTTATAATTTTATAAGAAATTAAAAACTATAGTATCAATGAAAATATAAATTAAATTATATTTGACATTTTATATATAATTATTTATTTATATTTATTATTTTTATATATATTTGTTAATATTTGAAATATAACATAATTCATAATATATAAATAATAATATATAATAATATATGTATTACAATTGTAAGTATGTATATAATTTGTAATATTTTTGTAATGTATAACTATATAATGCATATTTCTAATTTATAAGAAAATAATAAATTATATTATAAATGAAATTATATCATTGTATTTGACATTTATATATTTATTTTTGACATTTGTGTAACTGTGTGTGTGTATATAAAAAAAAAAAAAAAAAAAAAAAATATATATATATATATATATATATATATATATATATATATATATAAATAATATTTGTAAATAATCGTACGTGAGTCAGAATTATAAATAATTTTGATTTAAATATTATAAATATTACGTGTGTGTGTGTATATATATATGTATATATGTATATGTGTGTGTGTGTGTGTGTGTATATATATATATATATATATATATTAGTAATACAATTATTCCTACTGATTAGTAACAAAAACATATTTGTAATTGTTATATATTATATATAATTGTTGTATATTATAATCGTTAATGTTTTATTATTATTTATTTGTATTATATTTATTATTTTTAAATTGTTATTAAATATTAATATAAATATATGTGTATATATTCTATGTGTAGTATGTGTATTATATCATGTATATTTATAACATCTATAATTAGATAATTATATATAATTAATATATTTTATATATAGTTATATATAATAAATATAAATATATTTATAAAAAATAATTAAAGGTATTTATATAAATATATACTTTTAGATGTTTATCTATTAATTAATAGAATTAATTAATTGTAAAAACATTAATTCATAAATTATTTATAAATATGTTTCACAATTAGAACAATTTAATACGATGCAATTATTTAAATATTATAAAATTTAAATATTAATTATTGATAGAATATATGTATAATTATTGATGTTTGTGTGTGTCTGTAATAATATATTATTATTTATTTTATTTATTTATTTATTTCATTTTTGATCTGTTAAGGTTGTTTAATTAATTAGTTAATAAAGTGATACCAAAACCCATCTCTTGGAGACTAAGGTCTAGTTTAGTGAGCAACACGTATTTCCATCTGTCTGTCCAGTAACGTGATTTGTGCGTTGTTGTAAGACAATGTTGTAAGAGCATGTGCAAATAAAATAACTCTTAAACACACACGTGTATTCACTAACACTCATAAACACGTAGACTTGCGCAGATTAACACTTATTCTGTGTGTCTCAGGGATCCTGTACGGGACTATGACTCTGGAGTTGGGCGGTCAGGTGTGCATCGCCTGTGAGAAGACGGGCTACAGCGCTCAACTGGAGTTCAAACTCAAGGTGTGTGTTCATATGCTCATGTCAGGGTGTTTTCAAGCTTTTGTGACATTTAGGAGAACAGTGGGGTGCAGACAGAAAGGCCACACACATCACATCTGTATCACAGCAAATGCCACACCGATAACAACACAACATTCATGACTCGATTCAGTGGCGTGACTGATATTTCTCTGTCATCTCAGCCGTTCCTCGGCAGCAGTGATAGTGTGAATCAGATCAACGGGAAGATCAAGCTCGGGAAGGAGGTGCTGGCGACACTCGAGGGGCATTGGGTGAGTATAACAGTCAAAAACCACACCATCTGCACATCAAAATCAGCTGTAAATGTTATATAGAATTCTGAAAATGTGTTTGGTCACTTCACATGTCAGTCAAACTAAGTGGGCGGGTCTTAGCTGGAATAGTGACCAATCTGGCAAAACTATTTTTGAGCAAATCTGAAACTAAGGCTTCTTGGGTGTCTTTGAGAGGTCAGATGTCATTGCGTGTGTTTGTGTGTTTCACAGGACAGTGAAGTCTTCATCAATGATAAGAAGACGGGTGAGATGGAGACGTTCTGGGACCCGACGCCGGAGCTGAGGCAGAACAGACTGATCCGCTGCATCGTCCCTCCTGAAGAACAGGGCGAGTTCGAGTCCGAGAGGTAAAAATGATTGTCAGCTCATTTATGCATTGCAGAAAACACAAAAAATGTCAGGTGAATTTGGCCATTTTTGATGAATAAATCACAAATAAGGCTATATAATGAACCAAACTGTGAATATTAATAATTAATAATAATATTAATAATATTTTCTTTTAATTAAATTGTTCATGGTTTTATGCATTCATTTGTTTACTATAGTTTTTATTACATTTGAATTAAGTCATAAATCCAGGGGGAAAAAATTGAAAAACACAGAAAAACACAGAATTTGTGAAAACATTGCATAGGGCTCTATTATTGTAAAGTTTTAATAAATTAGAACTGTTGCATCTTTATGAATTCACTTCGTTAGACATGATTTTGATTATTCAGAAAAATAAAAAGGAAAACACAGAATTTAAATTAATTAGACATGCTTTTTAAATACTAAAGTTTCATTTAACCATTAAAAAACAAATCTAGAAATATGACTATGTATTTTTGTAATTATATTTTAAATGGAATCTAGAAAAATTCAAACAGAAAACAATGGAATTTATATATATATATATATATATATATATATATATATAGATTGAATAAAAAATGTATTACTGTATTATTACATTATTCAATTAAAAAGAAGAAAAAAAAAAATATATATTATTTAAATAATATATATATATATATAAATTTACAGTGGAATCCACAAACATTAAACCATTTAAAAAAACAGAATCCTGAAAATGATTTAAATATATTTTTAAACTATTAATGGGTTATTGTTTCAATAAAAAAAATTAAATCCAAAATAATAAATTAAATAATAAATGTATTACTACATAATTATCAAAAAAAAAAAAAACATTTAAAAAAAAAACAGAATTGTGAAAATGATTTTATTTTTATTAATGGTTTAATTATTTTTTAATTTAAAAAAAATAAAATAATTAATAAATGTATTACTATATCATTAAATTATTCAATTAAAAATGGAATCCAGAAAAAATAAAACACACAAAAAAAACCTTTAAAAGTGTATTTTAAGTTTACAATTTTTTTTTATTTTAAATCAAATTCAGAAAAACTCTAATGGGAAAAAAAGCAATCTAGAAAAATTTAAACGGTTTTAAAAACATTAAATTAAAAAATATTAAAGTTGAATCCACAAACATTAAACCATTTTTTAAAAAAGTACTATTAATGGTTGAATTATTGTTTTAATTAAAAAGTTTATTAATTAATAAATGTATTACTATATCATTAAATTATTAAAAAAAACAAAAAACAATGGATTTAATCAGGCTCTACTTGATCACTAACGGTTAGTAATGAGAAATAACGCTAAATTATGAAAACAAACATTTTCTGTGTCATCTTCAGGCTGTGGCAACACGTGACGCGGGCCATCAATAACAAGGACCAGACGGAGGCGACCAATGAGAAGTTCATCCTGGAGGAGGCTCAGAGGAAGGCGGCACGCGAACGCAAGGCCAAGTGCGAGGAGTGGACGCCCGCTCTGTTCGAGCAGGAACTGGCCACCGGAGAGTGGCATTACCGCTACGCCGAGTAAGTCACATCTGCCTGTTCGTTTCATAACACCTGCTGCCCCCTGCTGGACAGGAAGTGCAGTTGCACGTGTCCCATTTACTGTGAGGATGGTGTTTCTCTCTGTGTCCTAGCACTCGTCCGTGGGATCCGCTCAACGATCTGATTCAGTTCGAGAAAGACGGCTGTATTCAGACCAAAGTGCGCCACAGGACGCCTATGGTACGTTCAGCCAGTGTAGTTAGTCTCAGTACCCAGCAGGGCTCCCGGAGGGACAATTACCTGAGCCAGGTACGACCTTCTGTCCCCACCCCCTCCCTCGTTCTACCCACAATCCCCCTCTCTGCTTCCATCTCATCATCGCCTGCCGCCGCCTGCGCTCTCTGTCCATTCTTCAACCAACCAATCACCTCCATTCTGCAAAGCAACCAATCATCTGCTGCCTGACCTGGTCACATGACCGCTGTCTCATTTTCAGCTTTTCATGTTTTTTTTTTTCTTTGTGCTCTTTGGCATTTGCAAGTGACTCGCATACATGCCTGTGTGATTTTAATTTTATTTTTTTTGTTTGTTTGTTTTGTTTTTTGTTTTTTGGTTGCATCATGGATGAGTCTTTGCAGCCAGGGTCCAAAATTAACATTGGTTTGTAAATACTGGGATCGTATAAAAAAAGAAGTATATAAAAAAGATGGTGATAAATGTGCATATTAAATCTTGAACACTTTGAATAGAAACACTGCTTTATTCACAATATTTTTAATAATATTCTGAAAGGTTTAAATGTATAAAAGCATATTAAAATATTTAAAATAATAAAACTAACAAATCATTTAATATGGTTGGAAATTAAATTTGCATTTAAATACATAATGAATGCAATAATAAATTTAAAAAACATAGAAAGTAAATATGCATTTAATTAACAAATGTAAAAAATAAATAAAGATTAGAGATTAAATGTGCATTTACATAATAAAAGTAATAAATAAAAAATAATTTAAAGTTAAATTTGCATAACAAAAAATATAAATTAAATATGCATTTAAAAAATAAATATAATAATAATAAATAATTTAAAAAATACATTTGCATTAATTACATACATTTTACATATGGCTAGTGACTTATGCTAGAGGAAAAAACTGCTCAATCTTGTTGAACTTTCTTTTTAATTTAAAAATACAGCTTCATGGCTAGTATTAAATATTTATGGCTGGTAATATTTTTCTTACCTCACTTGCCTTTGGCAGATGTGGAAAAAATGTAGAAATTAAATTTGCATGTAAACCAATGATAAATGTAATAAAAAAAAAAATGATTAGAAATTAAATTTGCATTTACATAATGAATGTAATAAATAAATAGAAAATAATTTGAATTTAAAATTTTCATTTAAATATTTATTAAACGGGAGGACAAATAACTAAATAAATATGCATTTCAAAAAATAAATATTTTAAAAAATAATAAACAATTATATTTTCAACTTAGATAAAGATATAGCTACTAACTAAATTAAGAAGAAAAAACAATCTCATTGTAGAAATAAAACGTTCTTTTTAATGTAAAAATACAGCTTTGTGGACAGTATTAAATATTTATGGCTGGTAAAAAAAAAAAAAAAAATTATGGAAAAAAGTTAATTTTGGACCCTGTTTGAAGCCTTTCAAAAATGTTTGAGAATCACATACACAATTCAAACTATCATAACCAAAACATAAAGACTGAAAGGTGTAAATGTCTTGCTCTTGTTGGCGTGTATTTGATCAGGTGACGGGACCAAAGCGGAAACATAAGAGCGACAAACCTAAAAGTCCAGAAAGTGGCTGTTCGTCTCCAGAGCCGGACCACCAGGACTCTTCAGGCAGCGAGAGTATGTCAGACACACACAAACACACACAAACATGCTCATAAAACTCCAAAAACTCATTGTGAACTTTCATTCAGGGCACAAGAGCAAACACAACAGCCGCCTCCGGAAGAAAGGAACAGATCTGAGTGAAATCCAAAGTGCCATTGAGTCGATCAGACAAACCCAGGAAGATATAAACAGGTGAAACGGCTTCTCACCTCTTACTTCATCTATAAACACTTGAAATATGACAATATTGACATCTGTTTGTCTCAACATGGCAATCTAGGAGCGTCAACGCGTTGAGGAGTCGAGTGGCGAGTCAGACGTCGACGGAAAGTTCGTTCCTCACGCATAGAGACGTGGCCATCATCCTCTTCCTCATCTTCCTCCAGGTCCTTCTCAACTTCATCTTTAAATAACGGTCCAGGAAGACCCAGAAACCTCACTCCATCCCTTCAGCACTCCATCCTTCAATCAGTATCGCCTCACGACACATTCGGTTATAGCACGTATCGGGCTGAAGTGCATTGTGGGATGTTTTAGAAATGACTGTTTACTTTTATTCTTCAAAACGGGAAAATCTCATCAGCCTCTTAACCATATCAATCATTGTTTTAATTTATTTTGTTAATATTTTTAGCCTCCATCGGCGCCCCCTGCTGTAGTGGAGGACGTCAGTTGATATACAAACTAAATGTTATTCAATCTAGGTCATTTTTTCCCCCCTAACATTAGGAAAAATATATTTTGCTTAACAAAATACTTTTCTACATATTTGGTTTCTAGTAGTTTCATTTTTTTATGAATTTGTGTTTCAATCGCTGCGAAAAAACAGCTGATATTGGGCTGAAGTGCATTGTGGGATGTTTTAGAAATGATTGTTTACTTTTATTCATCAAAACAGGGAAATCTCATCAGCCTCTTAACCATATAAATCATTGTTTTAATTTATTTTGTTAATATTTTTAGCCTCCATCGGCGCCCCCTGCTGTAGTGGAGGACGTCAGTTGATATACAAACTAAATGGGTGAATATTACAAAATGTAGGTAATTTTTTTTCCCCCTAAAATTAGGAAAAAGACAATATTTGCTTAACAGAAACCCTATTCTGTACATTCGGTTTTGTTTTGTTTTTTATGAATTTGTGTTGCAGTTGCTGCAAAAAAAAACGGCCAGTATCGGGCTGAAGTGCATTGTGGGATGTTTTAGAAATGATTGTTTACTTTTATTCTTCACAACAAGGAAATCTCATCATCCTCTTAACCATACAAAGCATTGTTTTAAATTATTTTATTAATATTTTAATCCTGTCGGTGCCGATAGCCCCGTTGGCAGTGAGTCGACATGCAGCGCCGTTGCACTTCGGGCGTCCCGTGTCGAGTCCCAGCTCGTGGACCTTTCCCGATCCCGTCCCCCCTCTCTCTCCCACTTCATTTCCTGTCTCACGACTGTCCTATCAATAAAAGGCAAAAACGCCAAAAATAAATAAAGAAAATAAAATATTTTTAGCCTCCATCGTTGATATACAAACTAAATGGGTGAATATTACAAAATGTAGGTAATTTTTTTTCCCCCTAAAATTAGGAAAAAGACAATATTTGCTTAACAAAAACCCTATTCTGTACATTCAGTTTTGTTTTGGTTTTTATTAATTTGTGTTGCGGTTACTGCAAAAGAACGGGAAGTATCAGGCTGAAGTGCATTGTGGGATGTTTTAGAAATGACTGTTTACTTTTATTCTTCAAAACAAGGAAATCTCATAAGCCTCTTAACCATATAAATCATTGTTTTAATTTATTTGATTAATATTTTTACCCTCTATCAGCGCCCCCTGCTGTAGCGGAGGATGACAGTTGATATACAAAGTAAATATTATCAAAACTATGTCATTTCCCCCCCCTAAAATTAGGAAAAATATGCATTTTGCTTAACAAAAACCCTTTTATACACGTTCGATTTCATTTCATTTTTAATGAATTTGTGTTAAGATTGCTGCGAAAGGATGGCCAATAGTGGGATGAAGTGCATTTTGGGATGTTTTAGAAATGACCGGTTACTTTTATTCTTCAAAACGGGGAAATTTCATCAGCCTCTTAACCATTTACACCATTGTTTTCATTCATTTTAATTATATTTTTATCCTCCATCAGCGCCCCCTGCTGTAGCGGAGGACATCAGTTGATATACAAACTAAATGGGTGAATATTATAAACTGTAGGTCATTTTTTTTCCCCTATGATTAGGAAAAAGAAAAGATTTGCTTAACAAAAACCCTATTCTGTACATTCGGTTTCGTTTTGGTTTTTATGAATTTGTGTTGCGATTGCTGCAAAAGAAGGGCCAATATCGGGCTGAAGTGCATTGTGGGATGTTTTAGAAATGGCTGTTTACTTTATTCTTCAAAACAAGGAAATCTCATAAGCCTCTTAACCAATTAGACTATTGTTTTAATTTATTTCAATACTTTTTTTTAATCCTCCATCAGCGCCCCCTGCTGACGTCAGTCGATGTATAAAATAAACTAAATGGGTGAATATTATAAAATCTAGATCATGTTCCCCTCCTAAAATTAGGAAAAATATATATTTTGTTTAACAAAAACCTCTATTGTACACATTTTATGAACATCGTGATTGCTCCAAAAGACCAGTTTCGGGCTGAAGTGCATTGTGGGATGTTTTAGAAATGACTGTTTACTTTTAATCTTCAAAACGAAGAAATTGCATCAGCCTCTTAACCATATCAGTCATCGCTTTGATTTATTTTATTACTTTTTTACCCTCGTGTAGCGCCCCCTGCTGTAGCGGAGGACGTCAGTCAACAAAATATGATCAAATCTAGGTCATTTTTAAAATTATTTTTCTTAACCAAAACCCTATTCTGCATATTTTCCATTGTGAGATAATTTTCATGACAAGTACATTTCACCCCAGGTTCTCATGACTAAAAAATAGTCATCCAAAAAATATGAAGAATTTTTATTAATATTTGTACCTATTAGTATTCCTTGTACTGCCTCATTTACAAGACGTTATAGTAACGAGAATTTGGAAATGTTATTTAAAAAATAGTCCTAAAACTAAAATATTTGTCATTTTTCAGGGACTGAAATACCACTTTTTTTTTTTTTTTTTTTTAGAAAGATTCACTCATATAAAACTTAAAAGGTTCAATATTTCTAATGTTACCTGTGTTTTATGACTTTTTATTAAACGAATGAAGGATGTTGTGAGTCGAGGGCAAATTCTGTATTATTTAAAAGCGTTCCGGGAACAATTTCACTATAATTATCTTAATTTTAACAGAACAGTTTGTGGATCCTGCATTTCATACGTTCCTAAATCGTGTTCGAAGGTAATAATGTTTAATTTATTTGAACGATGCGGAAGCGTGTACAGTATAGCGAGCGTCGCATTTAATATTACTCTGAGGAACGCGTAGATCTAGGCGTAGTAAACCTGTAGCAGGAAATACTGTTGCGTACTTTTGTAGTTGCTTGACTCTCGTCTGCCACTGTTACATCAGACTAGATGTACGATTAACAAGCCAAATCGTCTGAGAGTAGATTAGGATGTAAATGTCACTTGTGTATATAGTAAAGAACCGATTTCCTTTTGTACTGTAGAGAAATGTGTGTTAGCCAGACGCCGTCACCTATAGCCCACGTGTCTTTGTTCTGCGGGCGTTCGCTCGCACAGCGTCCGATCAGATGTCTGAATGTGCTCACGTCGACAATAACTACTAAAAAAAACCACGTGCCTTTACAAGCGGGTCTTGCAGCCGGAGTTTGAGCCTGACTGTTGAATTCCTACCACGGTTTGTCTTTCTTTCTCACTTCGAGTGAATGTGCCATATTCGGACGGTTGCGGCTCGGCGTTTTCGATTCTGCCATAGATCTGCGTGTGTCTTTAGCCACGCGTCTGCCACCGAACCAGGGATCAAACTCCACGTGCGTCACGTTCAGTGTTCGTCTTCATGCTTCTAGAGCGTTTTCTGTTCTTTTGTTGCCCCAGGCTCTTTTTCAAATGTTTTTACTCCAGCTGATCCGTGTTGGTTTTGTTTTTGTTCTGGATTATTTCCTGCAGTTGTGTCTATGTACAGATGATGCTTTATTTGTAATACAGAAATAACTTCCTGTAAGTTTATTGTCACCTGTGACATATCACCAAATAAATGAAAAACACAGAACTCCTGCTTCTCCTTTCTTTCCACACGTCTGTATTGATTCATTTGTCTAAGTTATTATAGTAATGATGCTTTAAATTCTTCTTTTTAAAAAAAAAAAAAAAAAAAAAAAAAAAAAATCACACTGTTTGTTTTCAGTGTTTCAGTTTCATTTTTTTTATTTCACTTTTCATTGTATTTGTATTTGTTATTTTTATTTGACTTTATTGTTTATTATTTTAAGGCTTATGATATTTATTTTTATATTTGCAATTTTTTTCATTTTCAGTGTTTCATTGTTTTTCTTTTAAATTTTAGTTTATATTTTATTTATTTAACTTTTTATTGTATTTATATTAGAACTTTATTAAGTTCATTTTATATCATTTTAAGACTTGTGAGATTTTAAATCTTTGTTTATATTTTCAGTGTATATATATTTGTTTACTTTTCACACTATATATTACATTTTTATTTTAGTTCATTTTTTATTTCACTTTTTATTGTATTTTATTTTGTTTTATTTGACTACTATTTTAAGGCTTATGAGATTTATTTTATATTTTTATATTTGCATTTTTCAGTGTTTATTTCAGTTTCAGTGTTTTTCTTTTTTCTTTTAATTTATATTTTATTTATTTTACTTTTTATTGTATTTACATTTTATTTTATTGTATTTAAGTTACCTTATTATCTTATTTTATTGTTATTTTTATTTTCATTTTTATTTTCATATTTCATTTATTTTAATATATATTTATTATTTTAAGGCTTATGAGATGTCATTTAATTTTAATTTTTAATTAATTAATTTTTTTATTTGCACGCTGTTTTTTCCAGTGTTTATTTCAGTTTGTGTTTTTCTTTTTTCTTTTAATTTATATTTTATTTATTTTACTTTTTATTGTATTTATATTTTATTTTATTGTTGTTTTTAATTGACCTTATTATTTATTATAATATTTTTTCAATTTATTTCTTTGTTCATTTTCATGCTATCATTGTTTTTTGGAGTTTTTTTTAGTATAAATTTTAGTTTTTTGTTATTTTACTTGATTATTATTATTAATTTTATTTTTAAAAATTTATTTCATAGTTGATGTGCTAACTAGTATAATTTAAACATTTATAAATATTAAAATTGTATTAATTATCTTATCACAGTCTAGTAATTGTATTTAGTTGTAAAGTTTTGAATTTTATGAAAAATTATCAACAACTAAAATTAATTTGTGTCACTTTTGAGTTAGATTTAGAGCCAGCAAAAAGATCTTGATTATATATTTTCTATTACAATAGACCATTTACTGAAAAAATAATTTGTGGTGCTTTTAAGTTAGAGTCATATGCCACAGTTTTGTGTAAATGATATTGACAGATGTGTTCAGTGTCTATCTGTGTCATGATTTCAGGAATGTGCTAGAAAATTCCCCCTGCTGTCATTTATGCATTTACTCTAATAACCAGCAGAAGGCGCTCATAGACTTCAATTCAATTGAGTTATTAGCATTACGAAAACATTTAAATTGCTGACGTCAGATAACAAAAGTGGGTTAAATAAGTAGTAACAAGTCAGATAGAGCAATAGCATAATAAATAATGATTTATAATGTATATATAATGCATATAAATGTAACATAAATATATACAAATACAATTTACTCAACAGTTCCAGTCCTAAATTAATATAATGTAACCTTACTGATCTATTGAAGGTATTTTAGTTGCCTCTGAAGTCAGATTTACTTGTTTTGGGGATGTTAGTAGGTTGACCTGATTGCATCCAGCCTGCTGTAGTCAGCACTAGTCTGGGTTCACTCGCACCGGTTGTTGGTGGAGAGTCTCGGTTGAAGCCGAACAGCTGGAGCCGTCAGTTAATCCGCATGTGTGCAGATGCATGCTGGGGCAGCAGCTTCCGGAGCCGCGGGAGTCTGTCATGGGGATGACGTCACAACCCTGCTGAGTTCACGTGCTCCGCTCCGGATTGATGAGTCACGTCACGCGTGTCTGTCGTGTCCTCTGGATCTGCAGAGAGCATCAAGAAATCAGTCAGACCATTATTAAAGACCTGAAGATCATTCTAATTTAACTAATTTAACCATGTACATTTAATATTTTAAAGTCATTTAGACAAAAAGAAATACCATGGTGAACACAAGCTTATACCACAATTGCGACTTTTTGATAGACTGTAGTTTCGGGTGATATAGAAATTACATTTTTTTGTTTTTATATTAATTTCAGCTTAAGTTTTAGTCTTTTTGTTGTGTGTTTGTCATTTTTATTACTTGTTTAATGCATCTCAGTTGTTTTTATGAATTTGTATTTGTAGCCATTTTTACGGAAGCTTATTTCTACCACAGGACACAAAATAGGAGATAAAAACTCGCAATTGCGAGATATAAAATCACAGTTCTTAAAAGTCCAGACTGTGAGAAAAATAAAATATTTTTGCAGTAAAAAGAGTGGGCGTGGCCCACATTTGTAAATGGTATGGGTGTGGCCAAAGCCAGTGGAAGGTAAGCCTGCAACCATTAGCTGGAACAGCTTAGCGGCTAAAGCTAACGCTTCCAGTCTGGCAGTAAGTTGGAAAGGAGACCAGGGGCCGTTTTTTTGAATGGATGTCAATGGAGGAGAGGTTTTACTACACGAAATAAACAGCTTTTTAGAGAAAACGGCTTATCGTTTAATGAATCGACAGCCTATCTGCTAATCTTTAGAATGTTTTACACTAAACAATACTTTTGGATTGAACTATTTTTAGAGTTTACCACGAAAAAATGCTGTTTTATAAAAACTCACTGACTTTTTGCAACAGGTGGGATTCAGTTTACGGCACTTCTCATTCGTTCCTATGGTTTCCGTAAACGTTCCTTGAGTGTTGCGCAACTCGACGTCAAGGATGTAATGTGATTGGTTATTAAGGGACACGTGATCCAAGTTAGCCGTTACGCTTTCTCCCTTTAAGGCAAGTCATTTCACTCGGCGGCCATCTTTGTAACGCCTCTCGGGCAGGAAACGTCAAATTCTCCAAAACTCTTAACCAAGCTTACGATTAAATTTCATATTTGAAATCACCAATGAAATCTGACAACAAACCGCCACATAAATATTGTTTCTTATGCTCCAATAGCGTTAAAACAAGCTTATTTCTAAGGCGAGATCAGCCCGTGCACACGTCCCAAAACGCTGACTGTTTCTATAGCAACCGGGACTTCTAACGGCAGCTGTAGTGACGCACTGACTTTACTAGTCAACGATTGGCTCTTTCATTAAGAAGGCGGGGCTTCGCGGCCATAATGAGCGTTGCATCTTTCCCCATTCAAAACTATACTAGTCTATGATAGTAATACAGACACTCTCATCTCCGGTCTGGCTTCCAATCTTATAGCATCCGGCTACTTTTAGCTGTACAAAATGGCTCATTTTGCTGCTTGGTATTGCACATTGGTGTCTTACCGTATTATTAAGTTAGCTTGAAAGCCAAACTGATTTTTTTCTTCTGAGACTAAATCTGTCGACACTAACTCGTCCTAGAGCTTTAACTCTACAAACTCCAAAGTCAGCCCAGATCCTCAGACTGATCTGAAGTTAGTTGCTATATCTTTTCTAACTGATTGGACTTACGGTTTTCCTAAAAATGACGTTCAAAACTGGGAAAAATCCCATAGACTTACATTGACGGAATTCAAACTCATTCAAACTCATCTATCTATCTATGCAACCAGAATCATGCTAGTAACTTGCTAAGCATGCTAGCAAAATGCTAGTAACTTGCTAATCATGCTAGAAACATGCTAGCAACTTGCTAATCATGCTAATAACATGCTAACGACATGCTAATCATGCTAGAAACATGCTAGTAACTTGCTAATTATGTTAGCACCATGCTAGTAAAATGCTAGTAACTTGTTAATCATGTTAACAACATGCTAGTAACTTACTAGTCATGCTAGAAACATGCTACCAACATGCTAGTAACTTGCTAATCATGCTAGTAACATGTTAGTAACATGCTAGTAACTTGGTAATCATGCTACAATCATACTAGCAACATGCTACTAACTTGCTAATCTTGCTAGAAACATGCTAACAACTTGCTAATCATGTTAGAAACATACTAGTAACTTGCTAATCATGCTAACAACATGCTAGTAACTTGCTAGTCATGCTAGAAACATGCTAGCAACATGCAAGTAACTTGCTAATCATGCTAGTAACGTACTAGCAACTTGCTAATCATGCTAGAAACATGCTAGTAACTTGCTAGTCATGCTACAATCATGCTAGCAACATGCTACTAACTTGCTAATCTTGATAGAAACATGCTAGTAACTTGCTAATCATGCTAACATGCTAGTACTTGCTAATTATGTTAGCACCATGCTAGTAAAATGCTAGTAACTTGCTAATCATGCTAACAACATGCTAGTAACTTGCTAGTCATGTTAGAAACATGCTACCAACATGCTAGTAACTTGCTAATCATGCTACCAACATGCTAGTAACATGCTAGTAACATGCTAGTAACTTGGTAATCATGCTACAATCATACTAGCAAAATGCTACTAACTTGCTAATCTTGCTAGAAACATGCTAGCAACTTGCTAATCATGATAGAAACATGCTAGCGACTTGCTAATCATGTTAGAAGCATGCTAGTAACTTGTTAATTATGTTAGCACCATGCTAGTAAAATGCTAGTAACTTGCTAGTAATCCTATAAGCATGCTAACAACATGCTAGTACCTTGCTAATCATTATAACATCATGCTAGTCACACATTAATCATGTTAATAACATGCTAACAACATTCTATCTATCTATGTATCTCTGACAGACTGTATTGCCTTCAAAACATCCAAACGTTAACCTTTTAAAACTACTTTAGAATTCAAACTATTTCAGACTGAAAACCATCAAACTTAAAACTTTTTAAAACTTCTCAAACTTTTTAAACTTTATAAACCTTTCAAACGTTTTAAAACTTTCTGTTCCGGCTTTCTCAAGCAACTTAAAGTTTGTCTTGACAAACTTTTTTATCTAGTTTTAATGTGTTATCTTAATTATAAACACACTGGTTTGTAGTTTAAACAGTTTTACCATTTGCTGCAAGTTGTTACTCATTATAGCGGCTAATTAACCGGAAGTCTCGCCCACATGCGTACTTTCACGTTGAAATAATAAGGTGTATATGTTTTTGTACTATTTTTTAATCATATATAATTGATTCTGGATGTTTGTAATTTGTCATTTGTTAACCAAAAGAACGATTAGCGGGTTGTAAATGTTCTGAGCTGTAAGTGCTCATCTCATGTTTTTTGAAAAATGAGCACAGAGTGAATCATGTTGTTCATTCTGACTGCATTGTTGACATGAGGACTGTTGAAGTGCCTGAAGTGGATCCCGATTAAGAACTGAATTCTGAACGTGTTAAAATCAGTTAGTCTGAATTTGGCATCTTTTGGAATGAGATTTTAAGTTTGGAGGTACTTAGCCTTGTTAGGTGGATACAGTTAGTCAGAACAGATTCTGATAGTGACATTGTGCAAAATGAGTTTGCTTTATTAGGCTGAAATTAGAGCGCTGAATGCGGATCTGAAAGTTAATCTACACTTAATTATTAATAGCGAGGCGAGAGACAGTGCGGTTCGGCTGATCTGGGCTGTCATCTGGATCTTCTGCTGCAGTGAAGTCGAATAAGTGGGTTTCCTTCAGGTCCGTATTGTCTCCGGTGCCAGCGTTGCTAAGAGACCGTCTCCGCCAACATCTCCAGACGTTGGGGCTTTAGTCTGATCCTGCAGGACATACGGAGACTTCAAACAGACGGAATCCACACAAAACAAAGAAACAGAGCGATATTATGTAATCACGTCATCACGCATGCAGCGCCGCGACTATTACACCGCAGCAAACGCTCACGTGCTTTACGTAACAGACACGCCTGAGCAAATTGAGTTACTGTTTTTACCGGAATTTATTTGGAATACAAAAATTTGGGCTTTAAATAAACACAGACATTTAATGCACTTAAAAGCGTGTCGTTGCTCTTGTAGATCTGATATCAAATGCACAGGACAGGGAGGGATTCTCCAACACCTTTTAAAGTTGTTATGCAATCGTTAACCACAACCACAACCACACATCCTCTCATGAGCAGGAAAACACGCTGTCACAGCACAAAACAGACTTGTGTTTGTGTGTAAATAAGTGTTAATAAAGATAAGTATTTCCTCTCCTTTTGAAGGATGAAAGCCTACTTTATAATTTTTGATGCACATGTTCAGCTCTGTCGCTAACGATTGTTTTTCTAATGGAGTATCTGATCATTCTAATTAATTTGAGGTAACAAAAATAGACATAAACAAACAACAGCCTTTATAATTACTTAAAATGCATGTATAATAGCAATGAGGCAATAATAATTGTTTCAATGAAGCATTAAAAGCAAGTAATCATTGTTTTATTAAAAAAACCTAAACTATATAACGTATTATAACAATTTATGTATTATATCAAATGCCTGCAGAGGGCGCCAACGGCCTGACGATTGTTTTTACACTTTACAGCGCGATCTAATCCTTGTTTAATATTGACTAAACAACTTTTAATTCAAATGTCCACTTAATTGTTAATATTTGGCAATTTCTTCATGACAGTAATGCTACAGCTACTGTAATTTCTTAAATATGTAAACACTGATATTTATATAATTGTATTTAAGTATCCGCTATACACTTATAAAAAGACCTCATTGATTTACATTACAAGCATCAGAATTTCCTAACTGCTTGGACACTTGTACATATCAGAATCCGCTTCAAATTTTTTTGCACATTTTGGGCCTCTAAATAAAATTTAGCAGTTTTTTCCTTTATAGTCTCACTATATCAGACTATATGAGCCATAAAAGCTTGTAAGCTTGTAAACAAAAATACATATCCAAACTTTACATTTTTAAAAAAATTATTTAATTTTTTTTTTTTTTTGTTTTTTTTAAATTTGTTACTTTTTTGTTTTTGTTTATATTATTTATTTTGTAAGTTATTCAGCTTTTACAGGGTTAATTGCACTATTATTTGTGTGTGTGTGTTTGTTTTTTTTAGCATATGTGGTCAGAACAGACCTGCTGACATTTCTCTTACAAAAGGTTCAGGTCATCGGGTCTGACCTCGTCTGTTTCTTCTCTTTTATCTGACACTAAACGCACTTTAGCAGGGATTCTCACACGTCTCTTTAAAAACCAGGAACGGCCCCTGCCATCATAAAGCGGGTGACAGCGAGAGCTGGCGGTGAGAGCGCTGCCTCAGCACAGTCTTTATCCTCGCTGGAATCGCAGCAGATAAAAGAAGTGCTGTAGCCGAGCTCTCTTTCAGCTCAGGGATTTAAACGGCATTAGCACGGACGTCTGTCACAATAGCGCACGAATGTGTGTGCACGAATGCATCTGCTTCAGCCTCTGATTATCAAACATATATTCAGACTGTTTGGTTTCACAGCGCTGGGCTCTTGTGATGGTTATAAATAGAGATGAGTTGCTAAATGAGGTCATTATTAGCTGCCAAGTGTGCTTTCGTACTCTCGGCGGTCCAAGTCGAAACGAGCAGAATGTGGTTCCGTCGTCCGTTTGCTCCATTTAATAGTACGTGACTAAAGCATTTTGGATTCAGTCATCCTGAATCACGCCTGTCAGCCTCAGGAGCTTTTTGCTAAAGTGCTGTAGTTATATCATTCATAAAATGATTTTTTTTTTTCCCCTCCAAAATGTTCATCTAACATTTTTAAATGTAACTGCTTGTTTTAGAATGTTCAGTGAACATACAAAAGTAACAGTCATAATGTTGCAAAATACTAAAATGGAATGTTCATGTAACATTTGCATAACAGAAAAAAAGTAAACATTCAGAAATAACATTTCTTTGCAACTTTTCAAAGAAAACCCCTTTCTAAAGAAGATCTGAGTGATATCTAGAGCCCGAACATATAAACTACGCTAGAATTGCTCTAAAAACCTTATTTGCCTTATGACAGCAAGCGTCACTCATGTATTTTCAATATCAATGTGAACAAAAATGACTCAAGTCATCTCCAAAAAAGACTAATGAGTATGCTTTCCTAGTCTTGTGAATCAGTTGCACGCTGGGCTTTATTGTGAGTGAATTAGTGTGACCGAACAATCTGGTTTGTACGTTTCGCTGCTGGACAGTGACTCTCTGTACCTTCAGCTCTTTAAGATGACACGGAGGCAGTGGAAGGAGAGCGACGCGTTCTCCTGTGTCACTTCACATTTGTCTCTCCCCCGCCTTCTGCTTAGGAATAGAGAGAGAGTGGGTGAGCCAGAAACACTGAAAGAAATAAAGAGGAATCTTCAGAAGAGCCAGATTCTGGCTGGCACAGACAAGATGGCAAGAGAGAGCGAATCTCCACGGGCAGCTCGGATGAAACGCACAATATTGCACATTCTGCCCACCTAAAACAAAAAAGAAACTCTGGTTGTGAATGCATCTATTCTTCAGCATGTTTGGGCTCTCACGGCCTGTTCATTAAGTCAAGAGGAGATCTCTGGAAGACCTCATGAAATCAAAATGGGAGTTGTGTTGCATCTAGTTGACGTCTTTGAGTTCATGTTTGCTAGTGTACTCTATTTTTTCAATATTTAATATTTTTGTTTATCATATTTTATTATTTTTAGCAGATAGACCTAGGTAAGCCAAACAACTAATAGCCTAGTACAGTCAACCTAATAATGTTTTTCATTCACAATAAACAATACTAAACTTCAGTGTTAGTAACTTACTTTTTAGCTCCACTAATCAAATCATCTGAATATTAAACATGTCAGGTCGGTTCTTGGTTTCAATGAGAAGGCCAAAACAATTGACTCGCTCCAAACGGATCACTGAATCAGTACGTTGTTGATTCAATAGCATCTGCAGTCAGTCCAACTCGCAAATGAATCATTCACAATGAATCATTTCGCTTATTTTCTTGCAGTTGTATGCTTCATGCTTCTGTTCAGAATACCCATTAATACCTCAGATTTAGTTCAAAAACAAGACAGTAGACAATCAACCTAAATATGATTTCATTTACAATGAACAACACTAAAATTCGACATTAGTGTTTTAGCTCTCCCGATTCTTGGCTCATTTTTAATCAGAACAAATCAGTTCAACTCGCGAATGAATCTTTCAGTGCCTTGTGTGAATCGATTCAGCAGGTTCATTAGAATGATTCGTTCGCGAATCGGATATTGCGTCATGCTATATTTCCTCAGTTTAAAATAGTAAGGAAACGATTCATATGGTAATTTATCTTATTCAGTCAAATCGTCCGTCAATCGTCATGTTTCCCCCAATCTTTGCTCGTTTTGAATCAGACCAAACCAATTCAGTGACTCACTCTAAATGGATCACTGAATCAGTGAGTTGTTGACTCGATGACATCTGCAATTGGATCAGTCCAACTCGCGAATGAATCTTTCTGAACTTTGTGCGAACCGGTCCAGCAAATTCGAGGAAAATAATCATCTTATAAGAATAATTTATTTGCGATTTGGACATCACGTCACGCTTAATTTCTTCAACGATTCATAAGGTAGTTTATCTTATTTGGTCAAATCATACGAATATTCAAGCGTTTGTATCGTATTTCTCCCGAGCTCGATTTTTGAATGAAATCAAACCAATCCAGTGACTCGCTCCGAACGGATCACTGAATCAATAAGACTCGATTTGCAATCGGATCAATCCAACTCGCGAATGAATCGTTCAGCGCCGTGTGTGAACTGATCCAACTAATTCGTGGAAAAGAATCAGCTCATGTGAATGACTAATTCGCGATTCGGACATTGCGTTGCGCTACATTTCTTCAGATGAAAAATAACGAGAAACGATTAAGATGGTAAGTTATCTTATCCGTTTGCGTCGTGTTTCTCCCGATCTTGGCTCGTTTTGAATCAGACGAAAGTGACTCGCTCAGAATGGATCACTGAATCAAAGAGTTGTTGAACATCTGCAATCGGATCAGTCCAACTCGCGAATGAATCGTTCAGTGGCTTGTGTGAACCGATTCAATGAGTTTCTGGAAAGAATCAGAATGAATCGTTCGCGAATAGGATATCTCACACATGATTTCTTCAGTTTAAAATAACAAGAAAACGATTCATATGTTAGTTTTGCTTGTTTTCTTGCAATTTTATAACCTATGTTCCAGCTCAGAATACCTCAGATTTAGTTTACAAACAACTTACAGTGCTGTAAACCTAAATATGATTTTCATTTACAATAAACTATACTAAAACTCGACATTAGTGACATACATCAGTCAAATTGTCTTAAAAAAAGTGCTTGCATCGTGTTTCGGACAGGCCCGGCTCCACGGGGGGGGCCAGGGTGGGCCTGGCCCACCCAATCAGAAGCTTGGCCCACCCTGGCCCCACACTACATAGCCTAACAGCCAATCACAAATTGGAGCGATATTCAGTTGAGCTAGATTTTGATTTGTCTTTTCTTTCTTACCGGTCGCACCCCGAAACACTTTAATATTGTATATAGTTTTTGCGCTATCATTATGCAGGGTATTAAAATTGCTTTTGCGCTGTTTACTTTCACTTTCGCTTTCGTCATTAACGTGCACTCTGTGTAAAGGATGTTTGTTCTATTGTTAGTCACAGCATGTTGGAGAAAACACCTGTTGTGTCCCACCACAGAAAACAAGGTAAATATTACATATTAAATATTAAACAATTGCAGAAATGTTATTTATCTTAAGGGTTTAATGTGTAGCCTTGTTCAGTCAAGATGCAACATCTTGAATCTTGGAAATGAGCTGGCAGCAGAAATCACACAGAACAGAGCAAAATGTTATCATTTCATACTGAGTAAATGATTAAACAATTTAAAAATGAAACTATCATAAGGTCATTGATAACAACTAAAAACAACAATAATAATGAAATTAATACCGCAATTTTAATATTCATAAGGATTCGTTTTTAGGTGTCGTCAACGTCAGTATTTTACGTTTAAATACTGTAAATACGTCAGTATTGTACGTGTTAGTGTCTGAAAACGTAAGTAAACGTACGTTTTATAGAACCACTTTTTACGTAAAATACATACGAATTATGATGAGATCACGCTGGTACAGCAGATGCTCTCAATTTAGAATTGTAGCGTATGTTTTCCAACTCAACTAAATGATTTTTTATTTCTAAATGTTGTGCTAAACGTCAGTGTAGGTGGTCAAGTAATGTAATCATCAGTGTATGACCAAAAATTATTCTTTAGTAAAATAATCTTAAGAACACCTATAGTGTACTCAGCTGTGATATTTTGAGGCCCTATAAACTAAAATTTTATTTCAACACACTATGCATTAAAATAATGTATGTATTTACCACTACACCCCACCATCCACCCCCTGGCCCACCTCGGATTTCACTTGGCCCACCCTTCATCTCATTTCTGGAGCCGGGCTTGGTTTCGGATCAATCCAGTTGGAGAATGAATCGCTCAGTGCGTTAGTTGAACCGATTCAACAGGTTCATCGAAAAGAATCGGCTCTTAAGAATGATTCGTTCACGATTCAGGGAGTCGCAGTTTCTTCAGTTGATAAAACGATTTTGTATCCTGAGTGTAAACGGCGTTTTATCAAATGCACAAAGTAAATTATTATGCTTTGAAAAGTAAAAGCTTCCCAAAATGAAAAATAGGGCGCCTGTCATCTTCAAAAACCAAAACTTCACCCGAGCAATAAAAGAGACATAGGCTATTAATAAACTGCTTGTTTTTTAGATGTTTTTTGTTGACTTGTTTTGAAAGAATCTTGCGTTTTTGTGTTGCCATTTGATGTCTAACCTAAAAACTGCTTCTGAAACACAACCAGCTGAGAGATCCATTGATTCATATGATATTCTTCACCCGCCATACAAGTACATTGTGACATTAACATGCTGTGCAGAAACGACTATTTGTCCATTAATTAGTCCATAATTAACACCAAAGAAATGTGTTGATTCATGTGGCATATGGACTTTGCAGACTCTGAGCTAAATGAATTATTCATGGCAAACAGAAAACACTCCGGTGTGAAGGACTCTTTGAATGGTGATGCAGTGTTCAAACTGCTCTTTCATGCTGATGCCGACAGCTATTTTGAGCTCAGGCTTCACGAGCGAACGCTGCGTACAGCCGCTGAGCCGCTTCATCAAACGGATCTGTGTTTGTCAAGCATATTTAGGCCTATACAGAGGAAGGAAGCCAGTAAGTGTGCACAGGAGGTCAGTTTTTGTGGCGCAGTCTAGACGTGACTCCTACCTGCAGGCGGAGTGAGAAGCGTGTGAGAGTGCAAAAACCAAATCTGCATGAATAAGTCATGAGGTGTTGGCAGGTGAGCAGAGGTTTGACATCTCACGGCATCTACAGGGGAAACACCATCTGATGCAGCAGAAATGCCACCAGAAATAACAACACCCACCCCAAACCCTCATCTGTGCTGCTCATCCACAACACGCTTCTGCTCCAGCCCACACTCAACTCCAACAGCCAAAACTATTTAGGTTTGGTTAGTTGGCATGAACCAATCAGCCCCTGTTATTATGATAGCCCCTGCTATATTATCTATCTATAATCTGTATCTATATAATCTATGTCTATTTATCTATACATAAATTATGCTTGAATGCTCATTATTTATATATTAATTTATTATTGTTTAGTATTGTTTATTTTATTTTTTATTTCATTAAAAATAATATATATATATATATATATATATATATATATAGTTGTTTTAATTTATTTTACCACTTGAAAGCTTATTATATATTTATTTTATTATTTTTTTTTGTTTTTTTTACTGTTTTTATTTCATTTTGGTCTAGCTAATTCCCATGCAAAACTTATACTTGAATGCTTTTTGTTTTTTGTTTTTTTTTTAATTTAATTTTTTAATGTATTTGTATTTTATTAAAAATATATGTTTCAATTTATTTTATATTTTATTTTATTACTTGTTAAATTTTTCTATTTTTATTTTGGTATTTTTATTTTATTTGTTGTTTCAATTTATTTTAGCACTTGAAAGCTCATTATATGTTTTTTTTGTTATTTTATTTTAATTTATTTATAACATTTTGTTTTAGCTAATTCCCATGTGTGTTCTCAGGTAACTCGTCTGAATGCTAATTATTTATATTTTAATCTATTTGTTTATTTTATTTGTAATTTTATTTTTTTTTATTTTATTATAGCACTTGAATGCTCATATATATTTTTTATTTATTTTATTTTATTTTATTTGTTTTTTTTTTTTAAATTTATTTGTTTTAATTTATTTTAACACTTAAAAGCTATTTTTTGTTATTTTATTTTAATTTATTATAGCAGTTAAATTTGTTATTTTGTTTTGTTTTGTTTTGTTTTGTTTTTTTGTTTTGTTTTATTTTATTTTATTTTTTTTTTAAGGCTGGTCCAGCTAATGTAACACATCCAAAGCAGACAAAATTCCGCTCTGTGCATGATATATTTTGGTTGTACATCCAAAGGGAGAAATACAAAACTGCCATCTCCTCTGTTTGAATCAGTAGTGAGTTGCAGTGGTGAGCAGCTGGTGCTATACTCACACCGATGACGCAAACATCACGCAATTAGTACGCAAATAATACAATGGCAAAAGAAAACGGCAAATGCATTTCACATGCAAAAGGTTTGATCTCTCAAAATAACAATATTAGAGGCTCACTGATTGGCTCTCATAAGCTCCTGTAAGAGTGATGTCACATTTCCTCATCTCGGCCGGGCGTGTTGCCATGGGGACGGTGCAGTACCACTCCGCCAGTCCTCCAAATGTTCTAAGATTATCCCATCATCCCGTCTGGCGGGGGAATCCTGTTTACGCTCTAGGTCTTCTTCGGAGGGCTGCTGATATCTGAACACATGCCATCTTTCTGCTTCTGCTTCTTTGCAGACGTGCAGATCAACAAAGGTGTGATGTTTCCACGCCTCCCACCTGTGGTGCATTAAAATCCCCTGGAAGTGTTTCAGAAGGGGGTGGATGGAGACCTTCCTGTCGTGTTTTGCAGTGGGCGCTCTGTGAACGTCCTGTGCCGCTGGATTATGTTGCACCGAGGGCCGTGTAACATTGACAAATCAAACACGAGGCTTCTGCTGAGTCTGTTATTATTGGAGCTCATCTGCTCCATCCTGACAAATACTTTGTGGTCAAATCTTTGACCCACAACCAGATCGTGTGCACATGCAGCATCATATTCAGCGAAGAACATGTAGGGGTCGTGTTGGGTCACAGAAACCTTAACATTATCTCTGAACAGGCATCTGTGATAGCTAGAGAATATTTATGCTGCTTGTTTATATAATGTATAAAATATTTTGTTTCTACAGTATATTATGCATGCATTCGTTTGCATTCAAATTGATTAAACCAAATTATTTTTTTATTTGTTGTTTTACTCTATTTTTATTCTCAGGTAATTTATACTAGAAAGCTCATTAATTAAATTTTATGTTATATTTGTTATTTTATTTTATTTTATTTTATTATTTAAGGCTACTTGTATAACATATTATGCATGCATTAATTTCATATTTATTACACCAAATGATTTATTTGAATTTAATTTTAAATTATGCATTTTTAAATGCATAATTGTTGTTTTATTCTATTTTTATTCTCAGGTAACTTGTGCTTGAGTGCTCATTAATTAAATGTTATATTACATTTGATGTTTTGTTTTATTTTACTTTTTTATTTTATTTTTATTTTATGTTATTTAAGGCTGTTTGTATAATATATTATGCATGCATTAATTAAAAAATTATTAAACCAAATGATTTTTATTTTATTTTATTTTATTTTAAAGGCAGTTTGTATACTATGTTATGCATGCATTCATTTTAAATTTATTAAATCAAAATTAATTAAACCAAATTATTATTTTATGTTATTTAAGGCTGTTTGTATAATGTATTATGCATGCATTCATTTAAAATGTATTAAATTTTAAAAAATGTATTTTATTTATTATTTTATTTTAGCTGTTTGTGTAATGTATTATGCTTGCCTTCTGTTAATATCAATTTTATTAAACCCAATGATTTATTTATATTACAGTCAAAATGTTAATTTATGCAACATGCACCAATGTTGTTGTGTAGTTTGAATTAGTTTTCCCCCTTTATTTTTTATTTTCTTTATTTATTTTACTATTTTGTTAATGTTTTAGTAGTTTTGTTGTGCTTTTGTCATTTTTATTAATTTTGTTTTTATTGTCTTTACGGGTTTTGTTCATTTTTATTTCAGTTTTTATTTTATTTAATTTAGTACATCAAGTTAACATTAAAATGTTTTTTTCTTCAGCTAGCTGAAATAAAATAAGACTTTCTAAAATTTAGATTCAAATTTATTTAAAACATATTTTATCATTTTTGTATTTTAGTAATATTTTGTTAATATTTTATTAATAGTTAAATTTTATTACTTTAGATATTTTTTAAGTAGTCTTACCAAACAGCACTAATTAGATGTAAATCATAAAGGCCTGTTTTGCTCACACTGATCGGGTGTTTAACACCTATATTTCTGTGTGTCTATGGATTGTGTGTTTGGGTGAACACCTGTGTTTGTCTCTTATGTAACCCTGTCACTAAGTTACAGCGCGAGTGCGTGTGAGTGTTACACAGATACTGTCGCTGATGGGTTAACTGCGTCTCTGTCACGGCATTAATTTTTAAAAACTGTGGGCATCTATATGTCAGCTCCTCTTACTGTCAGCAGGATATCGAGCGGGCAGGGTTGAAGTCTCAGCGCTAGATGATAGTGACAGAGGAACAATAAAGGGTGAGAGGGCGACACAAGCTTTCATTCGCAGAGTCTCAGACACTTTTAGCCGAAATATTCAGTTCATGCATTTCGGTTGTCATTAACTCACTCTAATATAGTGCACAAGTCATACGGACTACTTTAAGGACTTGAATAGTCCATTTCTGGAACTTGAGATTACACCATTCGATTTAATTTGAGAAAATCTTTTAAAGGGATAGCTCACCCAAAAAATAAAAATTCTGTCATTTACTCACCCTCAAGTTGTTCCTGTATGAGTTTCCTTCTTCTGTTGAACACCAAAAATGCTTTCAAGAGCGTTGGTAACCAAACAGTTGACGGTAGCCATTGACTTCCATAGTATCTTGCTCCTTACTATGGAAGTCATACAGGAAGAAATACAGGTTTGGAACAATCTCATTTTTCATTTTTGGGTAAACTATCCCTTTAAGAACTAGATTTTGTTACCAGCAGCCAATGAACAAATCTGGTCTTTAATGAAACAAAAAAAAAAAGAACAGTATTTATACGTAATTCATGGAATGTTTTTCATGTTGGATGTTTGTGTAACATTTTTAAATGTTACAAATGTTTCAGAATGTTCAGAGAACATTCAAATGTAACATTCCCATAATATGTACGGAATGATCAATTGGAATGTTCATGTAACCAAGAAAAAAGTTTTTAAAACATTCCAAAAACTGGACATTTTAAACATTCACAGAACATTTGAAAATAATGTTTTCATAACTCACTGGGAATGTTCTTAGGACATATTTTTCTTAGCTGGGAGTCAGTCTCCACTGCCAGTGTCTGCAGTAAACTGTGGATGCTGAATAAAAGGTCATGTGTAGGTTATTAAATATCAGCTGTCTCACCATGAACACATTCACCATGAACATCCTCCCCTGAATTAATGAAACAGCTTGTTTTTCTCCGCATGACGGGATCCCAGCTAACAAAAACATGTTCGAAGAACATTTCGCTAACATTCAGGTTCTCTGAACATTCTTTTACAATTTAAAAAAAAAAAAAAAAATTTTCTTGGTTATGTAAACATTAGAGAGAAAAAAATGAAGGAAACATTCCATTTTTGAATGTTCTCTAAACATTCTAAAACTGACTAGTAACATTTAAACGAACATTCTGAGAATGTTATTAAAGAACAGATCACTTTGAACGAACATTCTATTAATGTTACTAACTGACATCTCTGCATTTGTGTACATTAAGAATACTTAGCCATGCAATTGTATATCTTATTAAAAGATATCATGCATGTCTCTTCAGGTTTAAATAATAATTTCTAAGCTGCAATACTCAGGCAACCGTTTTTGTCTCTGATTTAAGATTCTAGGTTCATTTGCATATCATAAGCTGATTAAAAAGCTAACCAGAATGTGCTGAATAAAACATTATTATAAGTAAATAAATAAACAGGTGTGCACTGACTTCATCTATCTTAATCATTTTATTCGGTTTTAATGTTGCATGGTGTTTTTTTGCAGTTCCTCAGAGCTTTTAGAATATTTAAAGATGCCTATGAACTTAAAATTTCTTTCTCATAGTACTTTTGGTGCTTATTCTCCACTTTTTTTTCCAGTTCAATGCCTCTGGTAATGAAAGCAACAACGGATGAGTGTCAGAGATCCCCACGGCTCAATGAGGTCAAGTCAAAGGTCTTTTGGTTTTACAGAAATAGTTTAATACTGCAAAACGGTCAAAATTTCTAAGCTGGGTAGGGTTTTTGCCCCAGGTTTCTGGCATTCCAGTCTTGTTTCTTCTAAGCACGCAGAACAATGACTCTATTTATATTCTTACAAATTTGATAGCGCCCAGGAATGCTTTAAAACAGTGCATACCGAGAAATTATAGGAAAGTTAGTTTCAACAAAATAAGCTTAGTCATAGATAGATAAATAGATATTTTAGTTTTCAAATATTCCGTGTCAAACGCTTTGGCGGGAACCTCCACCCCAGCCCGCTCTGGAACAATGGCATTCCCCCCTAAACTATTTCCGGCAGCCCCTCCCTTTGCGCTCGCCGTTGTCCTGGTGGTTTAATTCCGAATCCTACTATGGCTAATGCCGAGCTCATTAATATTAATTAGCTAACGTTCAAGACGCTGGCGTACCAGCGTCCGCCTTTCAACCAATGAGAATAGCGCTTTAGTCCCAGGGTCGTTAATATTCATGAGCCCAGCCTTCGCCGTAGTAGGATTAGTACAAACGCGACCTGCGTTACGTGCTGACGCCAGATGTATATGAGCGCACGCGGCGGGATCTCTTTCCCTTTTAGCGCCATCAGAGCGGGAGTCTCGCGCTGTTCACTGCGCAGCAGCACCGCCGCCTCAGACAGACCGCTACACGTCGGGTTCTCGGTAAGAACACGTACCGCTGAGGGACTGCTTGTAAACCTCTTTTTGTTCATATCAGACGATAAACGAGTACTTAAGTCGAGATTTAGCGCGAAGCGAGATATCAGAATGGGATGTTTAGCTCGCGCGCTAACCGCTCAGTCAGTCAGTCAGTCAGCCCATTGAGACAGACTCCTCCATGATGGAGATGAAAATGGCTGTTCGTCTTTTAAATATCGAGTAAATTCAGCTTTGGCCGTTAGGCAGACAAACCAAACTGGGGTTTGGATGTTTAAACGTTGGTTTGATGGGTTACAATAGTTGAAAATGTTGTGTAGGGCGTATTTTCTCATGTTGGGAGGATGATGATGATAGTTGGGCTGATCTGGCGGGTAAGTTTTTTTTGGGGGGTGTCTGATCACGTTGTCGGAAAAATGCAAATACAACCAATTTATTTAACTAATCGGTCTTTTTAATGAGAATCTAATGCAGAGATGATAAATATGACCCATGTTCAACTATGATTAGGATAAAAATGATGTGATGTGTGTAACGTACACATGCTAACGTTAGTTTAAATTCAGTTTAGCCTGACGTTTTGGTCAATCTGAAGCACTTTGGTGATGTTATCAGTTTTCTCTAGTTGAGATGGGTTAGTTATAGTGATGCTGTGCTGCTAACGGGTTTAGCCGGTGGGTCTGTGGAGGAAACACGTGGTGATGTGGCCTGGTGGGAATTGACCACTGCACTGACCCGTGGATCAATTCCAGGATCATTAACCCAGTTTAAGAGTTAAACAGCTGTTTTAGATAGTAGCATTAGGAATGCCTGGACAGAGTTGGGTAGTTTGATGTTTAATTCGTCACATCTGTATGAAATGTGGCTGGTGGGTTGCCAGAGGCTCTTACTGAATAGAGAGTAGTGCAGTGTAATTGAAGTCAGTCAATATTACCATATTTCATCTTCTGTTTTATTTATTTATTTTTAATTGTATATTTCTGGCTGTCTCACTTTACTGTTGATGGATTTATTTTTTTATTTTTATTTTTTAGTTTGGGTTGATTTTTGCATTAGAATTTAATCAAAATTAATGCATGCATTATTTTACATTTATTAAACCCAACGATTTATTTAAATTTCGATCCAAATTCAAATTTTTGCATTGATCATTTTTTAATTTGTTTTTTATGTATATATTTTGTTAATGTTTTAACAAATTTGTTGTATTTTTGTCATTTTTACACATTTTATTCTTTACTTCAGTGTTAGTTTATTTATTTATTTATCAAGTTAACATATGAAAATTGGATTTTTTTTGTTTTTTGGCAGCTAGCTGAAATAAAGTTAAATTTCTAAAATGTGTATATTATGAGAAATATTTTATTGAAATATTTTTATTAATATTTAATATTTTATTATATTATTTATATTTTGATATTTGATTTTAATGAATACTAATGAATACTTTATGTAAACAATAAAATATATATTTAAAAACAAATATATTAATAAGATTATATCTGATAATATATTTCATAATTCATGCTATTATTACTATTGTTATTTATTAGTCGTAGATATATTTATTAGTAAACTCAGGAGATTTGTTTTGTTTTGTTTTCCTTCCAGTCATTTCTGTGTTGGAAGTGCATTGCGTTTTCTCACAGAGATATTGTGCCGTTTTCCCCAGGGTTAAAATTGAGTGACTGGTTAAGCAGAAAAGCAAAAAAAAAAAAAACCTCAAATTTTAGTCGAACTGATTATAATGCATTAATGCTTTTTATTTGCTTCTGCTTCTAAGTTTGTGCATGAATTAGTAACAAGATAGGTTTCTTAGGGTTTTGAAAAACCAGTGCATTTTTAAGCTGGTGATTTTTAGGTGTGGGAAAAGTGCATGTCTAGTCTACATTGTAAACCTAAAATTGCTATTGAGTGCAATGTTTATTTGAAAAAGTCACGACTGACTGGAGTGAATCATGGTGGAGTCTTGGAAATGTAATGGTCATAAGGTTTGTGAGCCCTAAAGAGGTTTTAACAAGTGCGTTGAACCTTTGCTCCCAGGTCGGCTAGATTTTGTAAGGTTTAAAGGCTTGCCGTCAGCTTTCACTGCTGAAGTATGGTTATCAGAGCCTGGAGGAAATGTACCAGGAACTTTGTCCCGGTATTGTGACGTCTTGTGAAATGAGATGATCCGTCGCTGCCACGATTTGGGAAACTCTGTATTGACAGGTCTCGGCTGTCTGATCTTGACGCAGACAGAAAGAGGAAGAGATTAACCTTCAAATCTGTCAAGAATGGATGCTGCCAGGGCGGTGTCGGGTCTTCATGTTATTGATCTTCTACAGGCGAAGAGCAGAGTAGGCTGAGAACGTTCTGTCTGTAGCAATCAGCTCGCGAATGAATGAAGTCGCTCTTGCCGCTGGAGATCTGGATGTGGGCGTCTGAGCCCGTGTTTGATCCGACTGCGCGTTGGAGTTGGCTCGTATGCAGGTCGGGCCCTGACAAATGGATCCGGTCAGATTCAGAGCTGAAGATAGTGGTTCACACCTTTGATGTTTATTGCCAAACTATCCCATAAATCCCTAGGGATTGAATTTCTACCATGAGGCTGGCAGCGTGCATGTGTTTCAGTACACCAAATGCTTATGCATCTGAATAGTTAAACTTGTGGTTAGTAGCGGCCTGAATCATCCTAATACGATCACCAAGGCCATCAGCGGCCAAATTTAGCTTGAGGCTCTTTAACATAATAGACGGCATTAACATTTTCCTTTCTGTTTTTTTTCCCTCCAGGAAACAAAACAGTGAAACAACATGGCAGATCTTGACAAGTAAGTGGTTGTTTCCCAATTAAAGCGTATTTATTTCTGACTCTGTCAGTGAAATCATCTCTTTTTCCAGGTTGACAGCTTAGTGGATTGGCGGCCCTTCACATTCCTTGCTAAAATCCCTTTATGCCTGTTTGTGCAGGAAATTATGCATAAACGCCCCTTTTGGTTGATTTTTGTCCGGTGAACTCATCTAAACACCCAATCCGGTCCTAAACACTTTCCTCCCTGTTAGAGATGGTCTAGGGCCAGCAACACATCCTATGCATGCTTTCACACTTCGTGTGGTATCCCAAGTGTCTGTGCTATGCCAAACATGTGTTTGCAACTCTACAACTCAGGGTTCACTCACTCAACACTTCTCTGACACAAGCAATACACCTGTTGCTCACCACAGGAACTTCCTGTCTTTTAAGAGCACCGTAGATGTGTAGTAGTACTGAGATATTTTAGTCAGGTGTCGTATCGAAGTCAAAATTTTGGAATTGTGACAACGCTACTTTGCAGTGTAAGTTTGGCACTGGGTGCCTCACTTTTAACGCTGTAGATAAAAGCTTAAATGCATGGTGATAAACACTGAGAAAGTTGTTTTCAACGCCAAGCTCTTATCTTCAAAGAAGGAAATCCTGATTCCTCATGATAGGACCTCTTAAAAGACATCCTAAAAGAAAGTCACATTAATATTGTTAGAAGCGAATGAAAACACAATTAAGAAAGCTTGTTGGGTAAATGTTTAATCTCTGGTTTTGTGTGTATTTGCAGTAAAGACCAGGCTGAAATGGACCCAGCAGATATGGAGGATGTTGAAGAGGTGGAGGAAGAGGAAACTGGGGAAGACAACAGTAAAGGTATGATCTTTGACTCTTTCATGACTACTTTTTCCCCCTTCTCATTTCCCGTGTAAGCTAGAGGTTGACCAGTATTTGGATTTGTGAGTACCGATAACTGAACTAAGAAAATATGGCCAATTAATTGTTCAAAAAAAAATTAGTAAAACCACATTTTAAGTTGTTACATATGAAGCGAGAGCTTTGAATGCTCATTTCTTTCAGGAAATGCTTTAAAACTAACCAATTGTCTAAAATGAATCAGCTTTCCCAACACATCTAGAGTCTTTGCTCTGTTTTCCTTCGAGGGAAATTAAATGCCGTCATGGATTCTTCTTGCTGACACACGCTGGCAGTCATTAAAAGTGCCAGAAGGAAAAGGCCATGCATACGTCTGCACTGGCACTTTTTGTGTTTGGTAACATGATCTCAATCTGTAACCTCAGTGACCTTAGCTGGGTTTAGCAGCTGGACCGAACCGCCGGGCAGGACTACGCGTATTAGAGGGGTTTAATATTAAATATTGCAGGCGTTAGATGTGCACTCGCACTTTAAAGATCGCCTCCGTCACGCTGACCTCAAATCTGTTTGCTGCTGTTTATTTTTGGGATGAAAAGAGCATCTTTTTTTGACCCTTGATGAAGAAAGTGCCCTAGATCTGAGTGATGCATTATAGGGTTGAGGTTTCTAATTTATTTTTTTATTTTTAGATTTATTTTTTTTAATAGATTTCTTTTATCTTTTATTTGTTCGTATTTAATAATTTATTTTTATTTATTTATTTTTTTAGATTTATTACTTTTTTAAAATAGATGTTATTGCTTTATTATTATTATTGTTGTTGTTATTATTATTATTATTATTATTATTATTATTTTTTTATTTGTTTGTTTGGATTTCTTTTTTTTTGTATTTATTATAAATTGAATTAAGTTACTGCCTTTTTAGATTTATTGTCCTTTTTAATATGTAATTTAGCTTATTTCTTTATTTTCTTTTGTATTTATTATAAATCTTTTTTTTTTTTTTCTTTAGATTTATTGGCTTTTTTTTTTTTTTTTTTTTTTTTTTTTTTAATAGAAATAATTTTCGTTTATTTTCTTTATTTTCTTTTTTTTTTTTAGATTTATTACTTTTTTTTAACTCAAGATTTTTCTCTTTCAGATTTATTGCTTTTTTTTAATGGATGTATTAATAGATTTTCTATTTTTTAGATTTTATAATTTATTTGGATTTCTTTTTTGTATTCATAAATTTAAGATTTTATTACTTTTTTATTATTATTATTATTATTTTTTTAGATTTATTGCCTTTTAATAGATGTAGTAATTTTTATTTTTGTTTTATTATATAGTTGCGTTTTTCTTTTTATATTTATTCTATTTTTAAATCTTTTTTTGTTAGATTGTCAAGATACTTTTTTGTATTATACATTAAGATTTTATTTCTACTTTATTTATTTAGATTTATTTATTTATTTATTTTAATATTGGATATTTCTTATACTTTTGTATACAAGTAGTCTGTAAACATGATTCAGTTTGTTTAAAATATTTTACTGGCATAATTAAATTATTGATTGGATAATATAAATATCATTCCCCGCCCGTTCATCATTCTTTGCTGCTTCTGTGATGCTGCGTGTGATTTGTAATGGCTTCCTGCTGCGAGCGTCAGTTGATGGTTGTTTCTCTCTGATTTTTAGCACGTCAGCTGACGATGCAGATGATGCAGAACCCTCAGATTCTTGCGGCGCTGCAGGAGAGGTTGGACGGGCTTGTGGGATCTCCCTCAGGGTACATGGAGAGGTATGTGCGAACACGCCCACGCAGAGCAACTTCAAATAGCTCCCTTGTTTCCCATTGGCTGCATCTAATTTCCCTACTTTGCCGACGCCGAACGAATTAAATGTTTCTAATTTTGGGCCGGTCCTGTTCCCTGATTCCTTTCTGCGAGGTGCCAACCAAATGTCAAGCATCTCTTTTTACTAACTCCATGCAAGACTATGATCCTGAGTCATTCATGAATCATCAGCGGTGTGTCATTTGCACTGCGTGATGTTGTTTGTGATGTCTACACAGCTTACCAAAGGTGGTGAAGAGACGCGTTAACGCCCTGAAGAACCTCCAGGTCAAATGCGCCCACATCGAAGCAAAGTTCTACGAGGAAGTGCACGAACTGGAGCGAAAATACGCCGCTTTGTATCAGCCTCTTTTCGACAAGGTGAGATTTAAAAACTGATGCATTTCTGCTGCCCAGAATTGAAAAACAGTGGGTTTGTGTTTGGAAAAGATGCTGGAAACGATCTTGTGTGCTAGAAGGAGGGTGGTACAGTATGTTAAAGCGGTTATATTGACCTGCTGCTTCAGCGTTTCCAACTGCAGCAAACACCAAGTGGTCAATGAAGGACACAAGAGACAAACAGCAGCCAGAGAGATGTCTTACAGAAAATAAAACCTGAGCTGGAGCTGTTTATCCTCTCTCATAGCTCTCGCCTGCTCTCCCAGTGGAATAGAGATGTCTGAGAGGCTCAATTAAAAGTTGTAGTCCTTCAAAATAAAACTTGAAACAAGTTTACTGGTTGTAAGTCTTAAAGTACAAATGTATTTTTGTGTCGGCATAAATTCTCGTCCATGTTGCAGTTTATTCTGGCCAAGAACCAAGCGCTTCGGCACTTATTTTAATATCACCGAGAGACCACTGTAATTTTAATATTTTTTTTGTTATTGTAGTTTAATGATTGCTGCTTTTTGCACTTTTTTTTTTTTTTTTTGTTTTTTCTTTTTTCCCCCTTAATTTAACGCTATTTATTTATTTATTTAACTTATTACAAATAATTGAGTAAATCTTTTTTTCTTTTTCTATTTTGAGTTTATTTATTTTTAAAATGTGCATATATTTATGTAATTTGAGTTGATGTTTATGAATGTTTGCCTGGTAATACAATTTATTTTTGTATTATTGTTAGTTTTTTTTATTATTATTATTTTAGATTTTATAATTTCTTTGGGTTTTCTTTTGGGTTTCTTTATTTATTTTTGAATTTTCTTTTTAAGTTTTATTGTTACTATCCTTTTTTTTTTTTTTTTTCTTTGTTCTCTTTCTTTTTTCCCTATTTTCTGTGTAAGCCATACGAAAGAAAATTGTTGAACTTTATTAGAAAATTAGCAATAATCACCAGTCATAAGTTGCAGTGAATTATTTTTATTTATTTTTTTTTCCGAAGCCTAATCAAAAACATTGATAAAATCACAGTGTTTATATAATTTTTATATCATTTATATATATTTTTTTTATTTTATATTTTTATATTTTCTTTGGATTTTTTTTTTTTTTTTTTTTTTTTTTTTTTTTTTGTTTATGGCCAGTAATATTAATGAAATGTTGATTCAGCAGATTTACAGTGACCTCTCTCTATTCACTAATTAATTAGTTGATTTAAATGGTTTAAATCTCCATATTTAAATACTTTTGGCTTGACTAAAAATGCCTTATTAACATTAAAATCTGTCTTTAGCGAAGCGATATCGTGAGAGCAGCATACGAGCCCACAGATGAGGAGTGTGAGTGGAAACAAGATGAAGAGGAAGAGCTGACAGTAAGTAAGCAGGTACAGGTGATCCATACCTGCATGCTCTTCAAATACCACCTCAATTATACAATATAATATACTGTGTTCAGTCGTAGCTTGACTCTGTCTTGGTTTTTGTCCTCATCAGGAGGAAATGAAGGAAAAAGCCAAAGTGGAGGAGGAGAAGAAAGACGAGGAGAAGGAAGACCCTAAAGGAATCCCAGAATTCTGGCTCACAGTTTTTAAGAATGTCGACCTTCTCAGCGAAATGTTGCAGGTAGGGAGAAAAAAAGCCAAACGCAGGCACAATGAGGGAGCAATTGTGAGCGGAGTAGTGTTAAAAAGCAGGTCATGCATCATGGGTATTTACAGTGGGAGATTTCTCTTTGGAAAATGTCCTTGCTGCCATCTTGTGGCGCTAAAGTGCACCTTACGTCCTTTTTAGCTTTGTAGCTGAAGATACAGGCATTGCATACAAGTTTAATAATACAACTTTCATATATAGTTTCACGTATAATTTAATTAGCACAGTTTGTTTGGGAAATGAATCGTGGGCTGGTTAATGTCAACTTCATGTTTTTGGTAAATATTTTCTTTGGAACAAATTTAAACTTTTTAATGCAAAGGGCCAAATATCAAACTTGATTAAAAGCCTTAGGCCAAAATTAAATGTTACATTATACCAATATATTAAACTGTTTTTTTTTTTTTTTTTTTTTTTTTTTTTTTTTTTTACTTGTATTTAATATTTATATAATTATAAATTTAATTATATTTAATCTTTTTTGTTACATTTTAATGCAAAAAATATTAATTAGCAATGAATATATGCTTCAATGGCATGTTTTTTTTCGTATCAAAGGCCAAAAGTAAATGTCAATTACATCATAATGTATTTTTTTTTTTACATTTTATTTTTATAATTTAATTTTATTATATACTAATTTTTTTTTTTTTTAATATTTAATAATTATAAATTAAATTTCTCTTTCTTTATTTTTTTTACATTTCAATGCAAAAATGTTCTTTAGAAATGAATGTGCTTCAATTGCATGTTTTATTTTTTTTATTTTTTTTCATATCAAAGTCCAAAAGTAAATGTTGCATTATATCCACAATGGATCCACAATGAATTATATCCATGATTGATTTTTTTTTTTTTTTTTTTTAACAATTTATTTTTAATGTAATTTTGTAATATCTAAATTGTATATTATTTATATTAATATAATTATAAATTTAATTCTACTTTTTTTTTTTTTTTTTTTTTTTTTTTTTTTTTTTCACTTTTTATATTTCAATGCAAAAATATTAATTAGAAATGAATGTCAATAGCATGTTTAATTTTTAAAAGCCAAAAGCAAATGTTTTTTTTTTTTTTCTATAATTTAATTTTAGAATATTAAGTTGTTTTTATATTTAATATTTAGTATTAGAAAATATTTAGAAAATTAGTTCAATCGTTTTTGGTGTTTAAAAGTATTTCTTTTTTGTTTTTCCTGTACAGGAACATGATGAACCGATTCTTAAGCACTTACAAGATATTAAAGTCAAGTTCTCTGATGCAGGACAGCCAATGGTGAGTCTGACAGTCTGTTTTTCTCATATCTGCTGTCTTAATGTCACGGTTTACTCACAGTTTGTTCTCTTTTCAGAGTTTCACATTAGAGTTCCACTTTGAGCCCAATGATTTCTTCACAAACACAGTCTTGACAAAGACCTACAAAATGAGGTCTGAGCCAGACGAGTCTGATCCCTTCTCTTTCGACGGACCAGAGATCATGGGCTGCACAGGGTACGGCTCAAATTCTGACTTGTGCTGTGTTTGTTAGCTTTGAGGGTGGCAGTGCAGTGTCTGACTCGCTCCGTGTTTTCAGGTGCACGATCGACTGGAGTAAGGGCAAGAACGTCACATTGAAAACTATTAAGAAGAAACAGAAACATAAGGGACGTGGCACAGTGAGGACGGTCACCAAGACGGTCCCCAATGATTCATTTTTCAATTTCTTCTCTCCACCTGAAGGTAGAAACCCTCAAATCTACCACATCACTGACTGTCATCCATACAGAAGTTTGTTGACATTAACATTATAGTAGAATCGCATTTGCTAATAATAAACTTTCTTTTCTCTACAGTTCCAGAAAGCGGTGAACTGGTGAGTAACTGATTTTATTTTTAGCGTTTTGTCTTTTTATTGTACATTTTTGAGATGTGCATGATCGGGGCCTAAAACTAACATTTTGCTACACCTACCAATGTCCAGAGACTTGAGAAAATGTATTATCCAGGAAAGTATTATGTGCATTTTCTTTAAAAATCAGGCAGAACAGATTGGGGAAATATCTAATTGTAATTTAATTAATAATAATAATAATAATAATAATAATAATAATAATAATAATAATAATAATAATAATAATAATTTATTTATGTATTTATTTATTTATTTTTATTTATTTAATTTATTAATAAATAAATAAATAAATAAAAATGTTTTTTTTTAATGAAATGCTTTAAAATAAAAGCTTTACTATTATTATTATTATTATTATTATTATTATTATTATTATTATTATTATTATTATTGTTATTGTTATTGTTGAGCATAAATAAATTGAAATTAAACTTAATATTAATAATTTGAATACATTTTTAAGTAGTATTATTTAATGCAAAGAAATTTTACTAATACTACTGAAGTTAAGTATTTAAGGATCATATTTTTTTTAATTAGCATACCTCTTCCTCCCCCTTGGCTTTCAAGTGTTAAACTATAAAACTTTTTATTTTGCTGGGAAATTGCAGGAAACCTTCTTATGAAATGCTGCTTTTTCAAACGCTTCTTGTTACATGTTTAGGAAGACATTTGGCTTATGTTTTGTTCTCAAATGCACGTTATAAGCGACTCAATCTCCAGTATGTAAATATTATGATGCAGTCTTTGCTATTTGCTAGTAATGCTGTTCATGTCTGCTATAGCTTGGTGAATAAAGCGTTATTTTGGCTTGTAATCATGAAGTCTCTGTTTTTGCCGTGTGTTCAGGACGAGGACTCAGAGGCCGTGTTGGCAGCAGACTTTGAGATCGGTCACTTCATCCGTGAGCGTATCGTTCCCAGGGCGGTGCTCTACTTCACCGGCGAGGCCATCGAAGATGACGACGATGACGTGAGTGAACGACACGCATCCTGTGTCATGAAATCAAACCGTGTTTTATTTCCAAACGTCTGACCGCTGCGTTTCTCTTGTGCTTGTTTAGTATGACGAGGAGGGAGAGGAAGCTGACGATGAGGTTAGTTGTCTTTTATCTTCAGTCTGTTTTTATCCTCATGCATTTGTCTGTTTGCAAACTAACTGACATGTTTGTAACTTGCAGGAAGGTGAAGAGGAGGCTGACGAGGAGAACGATCCAGACTATGAGCCCAAGGTAAGAGTCCAGACGTCCACTGACGCTCGTCACGGCAGGCTGATACTGAGATCTCAACATACAGAATACATACTGTCACCTCCACTCATGCATTTCTGCCTCTCTCGCCCTCAAACGCTGACTCTCCTGCCAAAAATCAGTCTTTACGAATAATTTCTGCTTTATTTATTGCCATCTTTGGTCCTTTCAAGAGAGAAATCCAAATGAGAACAGCTTATTTGCCGAGTAGATAAATGACGCAGTGTTTGCAGCAGCAGACCTTTAACCCTGGTTTATAAATACTACAGTCCAGTGCTGTGGTTATTTTTGTTTCTCTGCTCTAAAACTCTTAGTACCACAAGCGATAGTATTAAATATGTGCTGCCTTTACAAAGCTCTGTTTTGATGGTCCGTTTTCACCCTCCTTTGCCCGTTTTAATGTTTTTGAGTAATGCTTTCTTCAGTACTTTCTCTAAGAGGTCAGGGTTTCAGGATGGGAATGCTAATAGATGGTTTTCCTCGAGCATTATTGACCCCATTTTTAGGGCTGTGCAACTTGGGTACAAAAATGTAATTGCTATTTTATTTAATTGTTTTTTTTGTGGTAATTGTGATGGAGAGGTTTGTTGTTCTAGCTTTTTTTTTTTTTGTCTATATATCAATATGGCTATGCAGTAGTAATAATAACAATCTTATTATTAATAAATAAAAATATAGAAATTAAATGAACAAATCACTATTAAATAGTTTCAAAAATAGTATTTAATTTCTTAATGTAAAATTTTAGTGAAATATTGCAATAGTAATATCTTGTTTTTGTACGTTTATATTAATGTTTCTTAAATACTCTTAATTTTGGAGCAAAAATACAGTAGTCATTTTTTGTTTAAAAATTAAAAAATTAAAGTTTTGCTATTGTAATATTTCATTGTTTAAAAAAAAAAAGTGTTTCAGAAATTGTTCATTATACTTCTATTAACAGCAACAATTAATTTTAAAAATTATGATAGTAATTTGCATATTTTTAATAATTTTAAATGTATTGGTATTGCTGTTGTAATATTTCGGTGTAAAAAAAAAAATCAAATTGTATTAAATGCTAAATTTGTTTCGTTTTAAAGTGAGGTTATGATGGGAATTTGTTAGTTTTATATTTAAAAAATTATTAGTAAAAATATACAGAAACAACGTATTGGTATTGTAACATTTCAATATAAAATAAAATTGTGTAAACTTTCGTTTTTATTAGATGCTTGTTTAACTTGTAAGTTAGTAAATTTTTTAGTAAATTGTAAATTTTCATTAATAAAATATTAAATAAGAAACTAAGTATTGCTATTGTAATATTTCAATGGTAAATTAAAATGAGTATTTTAATAATTGTCATTTGATTAAATGCTGAATTTGTTTGAAGTGAGATTACAATGTTTTGTATGTTTTTATTAATAAAATATTAAATACTGTATTTTACTTTGTGAATTACAATAGGAATACTTCGTTCATTTAATTTTTATATTTACTTAAAATCAATATTAAAATTAAATTGAGGTATTACTGTTGTAAATTTAAGCCATTTATGAAATTATTCATAATAATAATAAAAACATCACTATTGTAATTTCACTGTATAATTAAATTACAAGTGTAATATTTTAGACTTTAACGTCAAGTCAGTTTCTTAATTTTGAAATGCTTTACTCTGAAACATGCAGCACATATTTAATTTAATCGCATATTGCAGATTGTTTTTTTTTTTTTTTTTCATACAGCCCTGCCTCCTTGGTTTTGATTTGAGAATTTTATACAAAACACTTCATTGCACAAACAAAAGTCTCTGTTCACTGCTCGTTTATCTTCTCGGCACCTGAGGTGTTTTCCACAAACATCTGTCTCCAGCATGCCAGTCTCATCGTTTCTCAAAGCATGCACTAGACTAATCAAACAGAATTAGAGTAGGAAAACATTGACTTTTGTAAGCAGCGACATGATTAACATGTTAACTTTCCGAGCACTTGGGCACCTCTCTCTAAATTTGAGTTCCTCTCTAAATTTCTCCTCACTAGGTATAGGTGATGTCTGTAGTAACCCTGCCCTGGTAGGTAACGCTCATGAATTAATGTGACCCTCCTGTTGCGTTTGAACCCCTTCCCATCATTCCTCCCCGTCATTCCCCACACTGACCACTAACACGCTCTGCTCTTGTGCTTGTGTTCCTCTCTTTAACCATCGTGAGTTGCCATTAGCATCTGTATTGTTTCTGTATGTTGAAGCATCCGGTTTGCTCTCCAAATTAAACCCCGGTTTGACTTGTTCCCCGCTGGAGTCTTTTCACGCTGAGGGTGGAAAAGACCGGCTGCGCTCGTTCTGTCATGCCATTGGTGGAACCCAGTGTCCGTCACTGCTGTGCCATCCCTAGGGCCCTATGAATCAGTTTTGTTTTTTTTTTTTTTTAAAATCCCAAATTCATCTATTTTATTTGTTTTTGTTATATTTTCTGGATATATATTCTTTTAGTGGTTACATTTTTATATTTTAGTAATCAAAAAGCTAATCAAATGTCAGTTAAATTAAATTTGTATAGTTTAACTAAAGTTAACAAATTAATTTCTGTTTTAATATTTCTGGATTCTTTTTTTATGGTTCAGTTAGATTCTAGTAATCAAATCTTGTCTGTGTACATTTCATCATTTAAATTAATCTAACTACAATTTATTAAAAGTTGATCAAAATGACATTTTAAGGGCCTTATGAGCATTTTAATGGGCCTTTTTTTTTTTTTTTTTTTTTTTTTTTTTTTTTTTTCATTTTATTTTAACCTTTCAGGATTTCGTTTTATTAAATGATTTTAGAAATTAAAAAGGTTGTCTAATTATTTGAGATAGATAGATTACACTTTTTTTTATTATTATTATTTATTTATTTTTTTTTTTTTTAACTTTTTTCTTCAGTCTTTATATTCCACTTTTTTTTTTATTTTTATTTTATTTTTTTTTTTTTTTTTTTTGATTTCCATTTTGATTAATCAAGAAGCATGTTTTTATTTTTTCTTTCAAATGAAGGTATAAAATATTGATAGTGTCTTTCACATTTCAAAATTTAATCAAATTGAAATTTAAGTTCATTGTATTTTTGTGCTGCACGTTTTCTTTTAAAACATGGGAATTTTTTGTAATATTTATTTATTTTAAAATTATTATTATTATTATTATTATTATTATTATTATTATTATTATTATTTTATAACTGAGAAGTACATTCTATTGTACTGTATTGTAATCTGTTTGTCATTTAAACATTTTTATTTTGGTCAAACGTGTTGCACTGTAAACTTCACGATTCTGTCCGTGTTTTCTTCTTCATGGAAACTCTAGGGCCCTGTGACCCTTAATTTGTTGCCGTGTGATTTGATTGGCTAAAACATGTACAGACACAGAACCTGATCTGTTGGTTTTGTGATTATTTTGTGTGCAAAATGTGTAACTTCCTCCTCCTTTTTGGTGTTTTACAGAAGGATGCCAACCCTCCAGAGGAGTGCAAACAGCAGTGATGGCGGCGCCACGTCCTTCAGGATCCCCTACACTGTAACGGCTTCAAACAAACATAGTTACTTACCGCCTTACAATGTTTTGTATTTTTCTTGGTAGAAATAATTGAAAATTAAATAAAAGGGTTTCGAGATTTTTGTTACAAAAAAAGAAAAAAAAAAACCACACACCTCCTCTTATCGGGAGCCGCGGCTCATGAAGCATAGTATTTTATTAGACCGGTTTCTTTCGTTTTCCTTTTTCTCTGTATAAATAGTTAGAATGCAAAAAAATCCCTCGAAGCATGACACTCGTTTCTTCACCGCTAAACTAGTTGGGTTCTCGTGAAGTCTTTTGTATTGCTCTTAGACAACAGCTGTGGAAAGACGGTCCGCTTTACAGGAGAATGATTCATTCGGTTAACATTCCACTAAAACGTTCGCTTATTTTCAGTTCGGAGGCCGTTTTAACGCTCGGTGGTGACCGATGTACATTCCACATCCGTTCGTCCTTCAGTCGACGCTCTGCTGCATGACTCGTTTCTTTTCTATGAGCACTTTGTATTTTTGTCATGTATCGGTAGCGTTTTTTTTCCGTCGATTCGACCAGTGCTTAACTTTCAACTGGCTTGCCGTTATTCAGGTGGGTTCTCTGCTCCACGCGTCCCGGAATGCACTTACAACGATCCGAGCGACCTCATTGGAGGATCAGATTTCGAACGAGAGAACCCGATTGGAGGAGCCAGTTCAGCTAGTTTCTGATTGGCTGCTTTCTGAGCTCGGCCCTGAGTGATGTTTGTGGTGAAACGCCACCTCTGTTTGGCAGGCCTATCACTGTGAAGGGGTGCGTGTGATTGTGTGTGTTCAGAGGAAGGTCTTCTTCGTCCCTTCTCTTACTCGTAGCGCAGCCCAGCAGGTCTGAAGCAGATAGAGCAATATTTTCACCCGGAAAGCCCAAACGCCGCAGTATCCCGTGTCTCGTAGCCCGGCTCTGCGCTCGCTCGTGTGGCGCGGGGCGTCCGGGTCGTCGGTCGGACGGTCTGTTGGTTAGTTGTGTGTGACGAGCGGTTGAAGCAGCAGGGGTCTTTCTGGTTCCCCTCAGCAGCTGTTGTCAAAGCAAAATGCCATGCTACAAAATACTAATGTACTCAATAACTGTACGTGGATGTATATTCATGAAAAATAAATTGGTAAAATGTGCAAGCCTTCCTTTGTCTGATTTTTCTTTTTTAAACATCATTTTTATGATTGTGTCAATAGGTGAATTTGTAATCCTTCAGTGAGTCCACTAGGCGGCAGCATTGAGTTTTAAGTTGCTTGAATTAAATTTAACCACTCATGATCAATTTTAAATAAGTTATTTTAAAAGATGGAGTTTAAAGATTAAACATAATTGGTTTATATATTAATAATGTTGTTGAAAATGATAATGATCATCTCAGTTGGTGTACATTTGTAATGAAAGAATTTTTTACTTTAAATCAGCAAAAAATATATTGCACTTGTACATAATGGTTTTTAGGTTTTTTTTTTTATTTTAATTTATTTGGGCTTGTAGACTTGTGATTTAAGGATGCAATAGTAATTTAATATTAATTAGAATAAATAAACATTGCAAAAGTGTTACATTAAGATGAGATAATGAGGTTTATTACGATTACTAGTGTTGTAGTATCATTGAGCTATTAAAGTTTTTATAAGGGTTTTGAATCTTATATTTCAGTTTTTTAGGTTTAGATAAAATGACAGTAATTCTGTTTTATGTAGTTTTTTTTTTTTTTTTTTTAAATTTATAATGTTTTATATGAAATACTTATAAATGTTATAAATAAATGTGTAATTTATATGTTATTTTAGTACATTAATTTTAATCATTAAAATGTTGCCTGAGCAACTAGCAACTAATTTGATGTTATCCACCTTATTTGCACTTGTTCATTATGTTTATCTGTTTTTAATTTTTATTTTTGAACTCATGATAGATGCAATATTAATTTAATATTCATTTGAATAAACTTTTTTTAACATCTTATTTTTTTTTATTTAATTTTTAAAAAAATCTTATAGATTAAATGAGTTACTACTACAGTTTCTATTGTTTTGAATCTTTCATATTTCGTTTTCTTTTTAATTTTAGATAAATTTACATCAATTTTATCATTTGTAGTAATTTATATATACATTTAGTTTTTTTATTTACATTAATATTGACAATACATTAATTGTATTAATTGAGATGTTGCTAGCTGGAATATATATATATATTGTTGTTGTAGTACATTAACTTTAAATGTTGCTTGGTGAAATATTTAAATATTTGGTTCAATTAGATTTTCTCCACTTTTTTTTCCGTATGAGTGGGCGTGGCTTCCGGTCTCATCAGCCTCCAGCTATTTTAAGCTCCACAAAAGAGCTGGTTTTGCTGCTTGGTATTGCAAATTGGTGTGTCTTACCATGTTATTTTTATGTATTGTAATTATGAGCACACTGATTTGTAATGCAAACAGTTTTACAGTTTACTGCACGTTGTTGTTCTCGTTAGTTTCCTACAGCGGATAATGAACCGGAAGTCTCGCACATAAGCGTACTTCAGCGTTAAAGAAAAAGGTGGATAGTCTTAATTCTGATTTTAGTTTATACAGTATGTCATTTAACACTAGTTTGTTTCCGATAGTTGGGATTTTAAACTAACATTGTCTTTTAATTTTGCAGTATTTAGTGAATTCACATAGTTTTCAATTTTACGTTAAATTACATAATCTGTCTTGGACGCCTTATTTGGTTTTGTGTGACAGTCGATGATGAACTCGAGTGTGTGTGTGTGTGTACACACCCATGTGTGTGTGCTGATGTTGCTGAGTTGAGCGCTCGTGCTTCACTCATGCAGTGGGCGGTCCGCGCATGAGAGAAAACCCCCGTTCGCGCTCCGTCCCGATCATCACAGTCCTCGCAGACCCGGGACATCCATCCATCTATCCATCCGTCCGCCCGCGCGCATACCCACCCACCCCTCAAACCCAAACCCGGAGCGTTTCATGCGCGATCGGAGGCGATGCTGGAGTCCGGCGGCGGCGGCGGCGGTGCGCGTGTGCTGAAGGAGGGCGCGCTGGAGAAGCGCAGCGACGGGCTGCTGCAGCTGTGGAAGAAGAAGCGCTGCGTGCTGACCGAGGACGGACTGATGCTTCACCCACCCAAACACCACCACCAGCACCACCACGACACCGGCTGCAAGGTGAAGGAGCTGCACTTCGCCAACATGAAGACGGTGGACTGCGTGGAGCGCAAGGGGAAGTACGTGTACTTCACGGTGGTCATGTCGGAGGGCCGCGAGATCGACTTCAGGTGCCCGCAGGACGAGGGCTGGAACGCGGAGATCACGCTCCAGATGGTTCAGTACAAGAACCGCCAGGCGATCCTCGCCGTCAAGTCCAGCCGGCAGAAGCAGCAGCAGCTGCTCGTGGTCTCCGCGCAGAAGATGGTCCGAAACGCGCAGTAGGACGGACGGACGCCGGAGAGCCGCGGAGCCCCGTCCGGTGCTGAGCTGTGGGCTCGACATCGACGGACGTTCCCCCGCGCGTAAAAAAGCGGGCTGGATGCGCACTACGGCGCTTTTTTAGTGTCACCTTGTGCACTTGGACGCGCGCACGGACGCTCTTCATGCATTGAAAGACATCACGGATGAATTACCACCGGGAATATCTCCTCAGAGACTGTACGGGGCGCCGGGGCAAGTTGTCACAGTGACGTTCAGAGTCAAACGTTCGTTTGCATGAACGCTTGCATTGGTTGCACGTGCTGCTTTCAAACATATAGTACGAAGCAGACTTAAATCTGGGTTAGTTTTGTGAATTCTGCCCTCTAAATGAGAATTGTAATGATTTTTTGGGGGTAATAGGCCTTTGGTAAACTGTAAAACCGCAATGGGATTTATTAAAGTAAGATTTAAATATTTAGGGGCTGATTTCAGGTAAATGGGACACTTTTGTCATTGTGATGACTGGGAAAAAATGTCCCAATTATCCTGAATTAACTCCTGATTAAGCTAGATTGAAACCTAATTTTTTTCAAAAACCTAATTTAATTTTCAAAAAATGTCAGGTTGGGGTAAGTCGTCACAACATAATTTTATTTTTTTGGGTCTTTCTTAAATAGTTTTACTTTTTCACTATTTTTAAAAAATAATTAACTTTTTTAACTTGAAAATATTTTATACTTTTTTTTTTTTTTTTTTTTTTTTTTTTAAGTGGGACACTTTTGCCATTGCGATGATTGTGAAAAATGTCCCAGTTATGCAGAATTAACCCCTAATGAAGGTGGACTTGAAACCTCTTTTCAGGACAAGGGTATTTTCCAAAAATGTCATGTTGGGGCAAGCGGTCACATCATAATTTTGTCATTCTAAAACTTTTGCTCTTTTTTTGTTTTTTTGGCTCTTTCTTGAATTGTTCTGCTTTATATAATTATTTTATTTTATTTTATTTTTTTTTTTAAATAATTAACATTTGTTTTTAACTAGTTTTTTTTTTTTTTTTTTTTTTTTTTTAAAGTGGGACACTTTTGCAATTGAGATGATTGTGAAAAATGTCGCAGTTATGCATCGTTAACCCCTAATGAAGGTTGATTTAAACCCTTTTTTTTTTTTTTCAAGACAAGGGTATTTTCCAAAAATGTCAGGTTGAGGCAAGATATCACATTGTAATTTAAATGTTTTGTTAATTTGGCTCTTTCTTAAATTGTTTTGTTTTATAATAACAATAGTAATAATTTAATTATTTTGTACATTTTTCCTATTTAAAAAAAAACTTGAAAATATATGTTTTTTAATTTTTTTTTTTTCCCAAACCAGTGTCAAAAAATAGAATGTTCCCATTGTGACAACATGCCCCACAATATGCATTCAATGAACTGTACCTTCTAAACAGAAATATTATAAAGTCCCAATTATCCTGAATTAACTTGTAATGAAGGTATATTTTAAAACCTCTTTCCAGGACAAGAGTATTTTCCAAAAATGTCAAGTTGGGGCAAGTTGTCACATTGTAATTTTAAATATATGGCTCTTTCTTGAGTTGTTTTATTTATATAATTTGTGTATATTTCCTTTTTTCAATTTTGTTTTTAAATAATAATTACATTTTTTTGTAACTTAAAAAATCGAATGTTCCCATTGTGACAACATGCCCCGCAATATGCGCTCAGCTGTACCTTCTAGACAGAAATACATGTTCATATGATTTTTGCCACTAAGATTTAAAAGTCTGTAGACAAAAAAAAAAAAAAACTGGAGTAAGCGGTGTGACAACTAGCCCCGGTCTCCCTTACATGTTCATGGGTTGTAAATGTGAATGCCTTCAGTGCATCATTGTTCGTCTGGCTCGAACACAAACGCCACCATCACTTTCCATTTCAGCGCAGTTGCATTTGTCAATTCTGTGCAGCTCCGGACATGTAATCAATATCTTCCAGGAGACCTGAAAGGCCAGTTTGTTACGGTCCTGATCGCAGTCTGCATGCGCGTGCGCAGGGATTTTAAAGAGACTCAGTGTCACACTGGAAACCTGCAGACTCTCCTGTAACCCAGTCTCTCACTGGAGATGCACAGCGTTTAATGTATTTATTTGTACATATTTTTTGTAACAAGTCATTTGCATATCTGAATGTTGGGTTATGTTTGTTAAATGACACATATGCATTTCAAAATCTCAGAATAAGCTTTTGATTTTTGTGTGTGTAACTGGTTTGGATGGACGATCCACATTTGACCAACTGCTTTTTGTTGTTATTCAAACCAAAGAATGTCAAAACAATTTACTGGATGCATCTACATTATGTTGACATGATGTAACTAGTATTTGACCATTGCAATCGTTGACCTCAGTCAGTGTAGACGCCATATTTGATGCAATGAAAACTCACTGTATTAATCCTGGTTTCTATCCTGACTGAGCATATTGATCTGATCAATATTATGTTGCATAAATCTTATCTCAGTCAATTGCACAGAGACGTTGCTCAACCAGATATTGTTGATTCATCAAAAACGTCCCGATGCTCTGCTGTCGAGTCCTGCGTGCGATCGAGCTGATGTTTGCTTGTGTGAAAATGGTGTTTTGTTGATGGAACGCCATCGTTCCTCAAACTGATGTGAATGACACTTTCATACTTTGAAATATACATTCCATTTCAAATGAACGTTGCATTGTCTTTGCTTAGTGCGGTGTGTTTTAAAGTTTTTCTGGTTACCTTTTTGCCCAAAAATGAATTTTACTCCCCCTCAAGCTATCCAAGATGTAGATATGTTTATTTTTTCATCAGGTTTGGAGAAATGCAGCATTGCATCACTTGCTCACCAATGGATGTGAATGGGTGCCGTCAGAATGAGAGCCCAAACAGCTGATAAAAACATCACAATAATTCACAATCAATCCACACCACTCCAGTCCATCAGTTAACATCTTGAGAAGCCAAAAGCTTTGTCTTGTAAGAAACAAATCCATCTTTAAGACATTTTCAGTTTCAAACCATTGCTTCCTCCAGTAAAAAAAAGTGCATCTTGTGTTGTCTCTCACATCAAATTTGTTTAGAGCTGTGGCTGTGCAGATTTCTCTCCTGATTCAGATTGGAGAAAGCAATAGAGGATTTTAGCCATTTTAAAGTTGAAAGTGGTGTGGATTACTTGTGATGTTTTTATCGGTTGTTTGGACTCTCATTCTGACGGCACCCATTCACATCCATTGGTGAGCGAGTGATGGAATGCTACATTTGTCCCTTGTTGGCGACCGTTCATGCTTCCAGCGTTGCTGAAAATGCAAATCACATTTGCATTGCATTGCACAACGTTTTCTCAGTCACTCGTGTTTCAAGCTTCATCGTTGTCTCGTGTCTCCTCTGTGAAGCGCTCGCCTGTCTTCCTGAGCTATAAGTGGAAGCCGTTTCCTAGAATAATATTTCACTGTCAGAGCTGTCAGCAAGACGAAGTGTTGGCCGCGCATCTCCTGCTCCGACGCACCCGGCTAACTTAATTAAAACCCGGACGCTAAATGAGAACGAGGAGGACCACCGTGAAGGATGCCCGTGCGTGTTATTGAATACACTCGACCTTTATAGACGAGACCGGTTCATTACATCACACCGGAGCTCTAGTGTCATGCAATAGTTCCTGTGTCGATTTGGGACGTGATCAGCAGAAGGTGCATGTGTGCATTTCAGTACTGTTTCATGCCGCGTGGCCGGGATTCTTTCAAAGGCCTCGCAGTGCATTATGGGAGCGAGTGTGTAAAAACGGCAGACTGACTCACTCTCTGTCCAGTGCGTACACACCCTGAACATCTATTTTTGCGCTTGTACACCTCTGTAATCTGAGTTGTGTGCCAGGACTGTCACTCTTATAGCCGCTGATCTCATGTGTTTACTAACCACATCCGTTCGTCACATTAAACCGCAGAATGGGAAATTTTTTCGCACCCTTATGGATTAAAAATGCAAACATATAACAAAAATGTGATAACTGCATGTCAGCCCACATATTTCACTTTTGTGTTTTATTTCTTGCATTTCTTGGATTATTATATTTAACTAAAATAAAAACTGTAAAAAGTTGCTTGAAATGAACTTTAAACAAAATAATATATTAATATATTTTTTTAATATTATTTATTTAAAAATTATGTATTGATTTATTTTTTTGGATTGCCAAGAAAACATTTCTTATTTTAATTTTCTTGGTTAAACTTTCCAGTAAGGTTGACATTAGTTAATTACATTAGTTAAGATTAACTATCAAACCAAAAATATGATTTAAACTGGACGTCAGGCCACGTATTTGACTTTTGTGTTGTATTTCTTGCATTTCTTAAATGTAAACCAAGATTTTTATATTTATCTAAAATGAAAACAATACAAAAATGTTACTTGAAATAAACTTTAAACAAAATAAAATATTGTAATATATATAATTTAAATATATAAAAAATGGTTGTTTTATTATTTTTATATTATTATTGTTTTTTTATTTATGTATTGATTTATTTTTTTGGATTGCCAAGAAAACATTTTTTTTATTTTCATTTTCTAGGTAAATTTTTCTAGTAAGGTTTACATTAGTTAACATGAACTAACAAATCAAAAATGTGATTTAAACTGGACGTCAGGCCACGTATTTGACTTTAGTGTTGTATTTCTTATATTTCCTGACTGTAAACCAAGATTGTTATATTTAACTATTTAACTAAAATGAAAACCATAAAAAACTTATGTAAATGTTGTTTAAAAAAAAATAATAATAATTTATATATATATATATAGAATTGCCAAGAAAGCATTTCTTATTTTCATTTTCTTGGTAAAACTTTCCACTAAGGCCTAAAAAGTTTTCACTTTTGCTGAATTTCTTGCATTTCTCGACTCTAAACCAGGATTATTATATTTAACTAAAATGAAAACCATAAAAAATGTTACGTGAAATAAACTTTAAACAAAATAACTTATTAATACAATTATTCAAATATATATATATATATATATATATATATATATTTAAAAAAAATATTGTTTTATTATTTTTATATTATTTATAAAAAATATTATTATGTATTGTCTTTTTTTTTTTGGATTGCAAAGAAAACATTTCCTATTTTCATTTTCCTGGTAAAACTATCCAGTCGGGTTGACATTAGTTAACTACATTAGTTGATGAACTAACAATGAAAAATACTTTTTAAGCATTTATTAATCTCAGTTAATGTTAGTTTCAACTTTTACTTATACATTTACTAAATAATTAAAATCAATAAAGTTAATAATGTTTAACAAAAATTAATAAATACTATGACAAATGTACTGGAATTTACTATAATGTACTACAATAACTAAACCTCAAATTAAAAATTAAATATAAAAAAGACAAAATTACTAAAACTTTAAAAATTTCAAATGAAAATTATAAAAAATAATTTCAGAATTATGTGATTTAATAATAATTTAATAAAAATATACAGACATAATAAAAGCCCCCTATATATCATAATAAAATGTAGTGGTTTCTCAATGATGCTGACAAAACATTGTTATAAACATTAATTCATTAATTAATCCTCTTGAGTACTTTTTTTGATCCATAATCAGTTCCTAGAATAATCAGATATTAAGTAATGACATCATTGCAGCAGAAATCACTGGCTCGTTACTTCAGATCGTAGTTTTGGCCAGTGTTTCTGCTGCAAAATCATTGTAATTTTCTAATTGCCGGTTAATCCGTGTAATCATTTACTCCTTCCAGCAGTAGTGTGGAATTAAACGAGAGCTAATTATCAGAGCGGTAGGTGCAGGATGAAGAGACAAGCTGAAAACGAGCCAATGACAGAGCCGGAGGGACAGAGAAAGTGTTTCCCATGCATATTCTTGCTTTAATTGTACTTAAAAAACACTTGTTTTTTTCATGAAGGACTTTAGCTTTGTTTTAAAACCGAACGAATGTCCTTGCTGTCTACATGTAGCTACTTTCTGAGGCAGCATCCTAACTTAAACTGAACGTTTGGTCTTAGAAATACAGGGTAAAGTAGTGCATTTCTAATTGGGATTGAACTGTTTTTACTAATAAGCCTACTTTTAAGTTTCAGGAGAAAAATAACACAATAAAGTAACCAACTGAGAGTATTGAAGCAGCTATAATTTGGTTTTAGTCTATGCTTGGTCCAAACTGTCACCGTGTTACCTGAATGCCATCTTATGACAATGTCAGATTAACTATCTAAAATCCCCTGCTGGGTCGCTGGTTAGATATTTGCTGTGAAAGGAAATTTGTTATTAACTTCATGGCTGATGAAAACGCTGACGAAGACACATCAGGTATGTTTTCTTCCTGTTCTCATAGGAAGTCAGCTGCCAGTCAGATGAAGCGAAGTTAATGAATAGTGTCTGTTTTGCTACAAAACATGAGGATTCAAACGTGTCTGAACCAATAATCATCTCTAATAACCTTAATATTTGCTATTTTACAACTATTTGATTGCGTTAGAGGAGAAACTCTACCGTAAATTATAAATGAGTAATTACGTAATGACGTCACCATGTAAAAACTTAAAAAAAATGTTTGTTGTTGTTGTAAATTATTGTGAGATGTATATTCGCACTCATTTTGTACGAAAATAAAATATAAATCGGTTATTTGAACCGGTTCGTTGAGTCGAATAGCTTTAAGGAACAGGTTCCCGGATATGAATCAGATTTCGAATCTACCGAGTCGAATCATTCGAAAGAACAGGTTCGCGTGAAAGACTCAGTTCGTATCAATAAACGGTTAAAGTTTTTCTGTGAACGCCAGGTTGAACGCCAAGTGAATCTAAAAGAGAAAGTGACATTCATATCACTGGAAAGTCTTATCACAGTTACAGCAACAAACACACATTTGTGTGGCGTTTAGAGTAATTACAGCATTGAAAATGCGTTTGTTAGTGCTAAAAAGGGACGTAATGCTACTTTTGGCCTTCAGTTTGTAAACAAACAAAACATTGTCAAATGCAGAAAACAGGTTCGTATGTTTGTGAATATAGTAAAAAAAAAAATTATATGAATAATAATATTTATATTAATTATTCAGATATCACATTCACATGTAAGTTTTCTAATAAAAACCTATTTTTCTAGTCTTTAAAAAATTAAGAATTATTATTGTTATACTATACAAGCCAGTGTTAATAGAAAAGCTATGAAAACAGTTCACTCTGTCTTTGAATAATTAAATGGTCGTGTCTGTTTGTGATATATATATATATACACATTGTTGTAATGTGCTCTTGTTTAAAGCATAAAAAACGTATTTAGTAAGGATAGCACCATATTTAATTTTTGGCGTTAATGAAAACGAGGCTGTGAGGGACTGATTGCACTATTGTTTAACAGCAGTGCATGAAACGTCTTCACAAAATAAGCTTTAAGTAGACAAAAACTCCATAAAACAGTTTTAAATGTTGTGAGTTGTGTAAATTACATGATCTAGGACCTTTATAAGAATACGTGCCAATGTTAAGACTGTAAGCCTCATTTTAGTCCTCAGTACAACCTGACATCTTGTACTTTAAGAACATTTCTTTATGTACTTCAGATGTATTATGAAGCATTCAAGCTGAAAGACTAAATGAAATGATCTCTTCTTGAACAGCAAGCCTTAAATTTCCTGTCCTAACACTTGACTTTGCCACGGGACCTGCTCTTGTGTCTGTTATGGGTGAGTGATCTCTTAAACAGAGAGCCCTTTCTCTCCCTCTCTCTGTTTTCTCCAGCCTGCACCTGTTCCAGCTCACCCTGCAGCCAGTCACACCAGTCTTCATTAGCACAGCTGCTGCCGCCCCTCAGCCCTCAAGACAGGAAGTCTGATTAGATACGGAATGTCACCTTGCCCATATCAAGCGCTGGCGACCGGAATAAGACACATGACGCTCCTGCCGATTTACATCGGTGAGTGAGTAAACACAGCAGAAACGGCAGGCTTAACTAGAGGTGTTTACACAGTTAAACTGAAGCTCAAAATTCAGCGTAAAGATGCAGTGCTGTGTAAAAAGCTAGACTAAATTATGCTTAGACCCACCTCAGCCGTTAGCGTCTGAGCATACAGTTTTAACTGCTGTGTAAATGCATTCATGCCACCTCTGAGCTGTATTAAATGGTGTGTAAAGACACCTAAATGCCACTTCAGAAGCCCTTCTGTGCCACCTTTGCGGTGTAAATTTTCCACAGAAGTAAATACATAAATATACATCTGCTAAAATATTGGTAACACTTTTATTCAAGGCCTTATGCATAGTGCATTCTAAAAATGCTTTATGTATTTTCATAAATAACTGTAACCAAAGTTAAAATGCATTATATTTGCAGATTTTACATTTGAACGTGGTTGTTTTTCATGTGTTTTAATGCATGACTTTTTCCAGGGTTCGTACAAGATGCTTAAATTTAAGGCCTGGAAAACCCTTGAAAATAGGGTTGAAAATATTTCTGAAGAGGTATGCTTGAATTGCTTCAAAAATCAGTTAAACCATTTGCAAAATGACTCACTCATAAGTCACGAATCCGATTCATAAGTCATTTGATTTAGTTTGGAAATTTGGAGCGGATTCGTCAATGTATTGCTTAAGATCGGAACTTTGGGGAGTGAATCATTTGATTTAGATCGGAACTTTGGAGCGGATTCGTGAATCTTTTGGTTCAGATCGAAACTTCGGAGTGTGAATCATTTGATTTAGATCGGAACTTCGGAGCGGATTCGTGAATCTTTTGCTTCAGATCGAAACTTCGGAGTGTGAATCATTTGATTTAGATCGGAACTTCGGAGTGCGAATCATTTGATCTGATCTTGATCTGACAGTGGTTCAGAAATGTAATCGTGTTTTGCTTTGAATTAAGTTTTATAAAGCTTTTACAATTTTCTGAGCTAATTCGCAGATATTTGTTCTTGCTTTAAGCATAAACTCACTTAATTTTAATGCATTTCTCACTTAATATTTTATGTCATTTTGCATGTCCAGTAAATGTATCTTTATTTAAGAATGTTTAGATATTTGTACTGTAAAACATGACAAAAATACTGAGAAAGAAAATCTTTTTTTTTGCAGTGTGGATTTCAAGCTCAGAGTTTTAAATTTGTGCCCTTAGGAAAAACCCTCAGGTGTTTGTTTTTGACTTAGTTTCTGCGTTTGTCAGCAGGAGTGAGTTGAAGCGCTTCCGTGTGTGTGTGTTTAGTATCAGTGTTTTCACACACCCACGCATCCCAGGTGTTGCTTACTTCATGAGTCCGTCGTATTTCACAGTAAACCGTTCAAGGTCACTGATAAGACGGCGCCTGAGAGGAACACGCTGGTAGCCGTCGTTGTGGCCGAAGAAAATCAACTGTGTCTTTTCCCAAATGAAGCGTACACAACAATCAGGAATGATTTTCTCACCCGTCCATTTTTTTTAGACTGAAATAACCAACTAAACACATTATTGGACGGACGGACGGACAATTTTCTCATTCGACAGCACTTGACATTTTAGAATATTACTCATGTTCAGTTTCTCTCTGTCTATAAGGTTTCTGGGTAATTAAATAACTCCCAAACAGACCCATTCAAATTATCTTTTGACATTTAATTCAGTTGAGGTTTTCCTCCAGAACCACCCAGCTGATTTGAATAACAGACCAAAGAAACCTGCTGGGCGAGCGTCCTGTACGTTAGCGTGCGTTACAGTGGAATATCAATATCCAGAAGAATATTTTGCATGTGCAGCAGGGTTCCCACACTCATAGTGAATATCATTTTAGTGTAGTAAAATCTACAAGTGCTATTTGTGCAATGCTCATTTTCTCATGGGAGCAGATTTGGAGACATTTAGCATTGCATCACTTGCGCACCAATGGATGTGAATGGGTGCCGTCAGAATGCAAGCCCAAACAGCTGATAAAATCATCACAATAATGCACAAGTAATCCACACCACTCCAGTCCATCAGTTAACATCTTGAGAAGCAAAAAGCTGTGTTTTAAGACATTTTTAACTCCTTTTAGATGTTTTTTAAACTTTTGTTTCTGGCCATAATCCATAATAACGCTTTCTGCAGTGAAAAAGTCAATGTCATGTTGTCTTTCACATCAAAATCCAGCCACATATTTGTTTAGAGTTGAATAGAATGTATATTTCATGCCTTTGAAATATACATTCCATTTCAAATGAACGTTGCATCTTTGTCTTTGCTTTCAAGAAACGGTTCACCAAAAATGAAATTTTACTTACCCTCTGGCCATCCAAGATTTTGAGTTTTTTTCTTCATCAGATTTGGAGAAATGCATCATTGCGTCACTTGCTCACCAATGGATGTGAATGGGTGCCGTCAGAATGAGAGTCCAAACAGCTGATAAAAACATCACAATAATCCACACCACTCCAGTCCATCAAGTAACATTTTGTGAAGAAAAGCTGCATGTTTGTAAGAAACAAATCCGTCATTGAGACTTTTTAACTTCTGAAAGTCCTCTATCTATAATTTTGTCGTCTCGTCTGAGTCAGGGGAGAAATCTGCACAGATCAAGCACCGTTTACAAGCCAAAACAGTCCAAAACCTAATAAATGTGTGTGGATTCTGATGTGAGACGACAACAAGAGATGGATTTTTTTCACTGCAGGAAGCATTATTATGAATTATGGATTCGTATTTTGGCCAGGAGCATTGGTTTGAAGTTAAAAACACCTTAAAGATGGATTTGCATATTACAAACATGCAGATTTTGGCTTCTCAAGATGTTAACTGATGAACTGGAGTGGTGTGGATTATTGTGATGTTTTTATCATCTGTTTGGACTCTCATTCTGACGGCACCCATTCACATCTATTGGTGAGCAAGTGATGCAACACGGCGCTTCTCCAAATCTGATGAAGAAACAAACTCATCTACATCTTGGATGGCCTGTGGGTGAGCACATTTGTAGCTAATTTTATTTTTTAGGTGAACTATTTTTGTTTAGATAAGAGGTAGTCCATTCGTATGAATGTTTAAGATGATGATTCTTGAATAACTTTATTCTGAAATGATTGTGAATGCTGTTTCTTAGACGTGTGTTTGATGTGTGGAGGTCACTGAATTTGTGAGTCGGTTGGGAGATGAGCGGTTGTTTATACAGGAGTTTGGTAGTGTTTTGAATGAGGGGTGTGTTACCTCAGCAGGACGGTCCCACCCTTTCCTCTGTGATTATCTCCCACTCATAACCACCGCTCAAAAACACAGGCTTTGTACCTTTTAGCCCTTAGAGGATAGATACTGTATATTCATCTGTGTTCATAATGACCAACAGCATCCTTTACAATGCAGATTACAATGCACCGTTAGACTTGTTTTCCGGTAAAAATGCGTGGAATGTCCTAATTCAATCTACTCTTAAGTGGAGACATCAACAGCAGTCATGTGTGTTTTGTTCAGATGAGGATCAGATGAGCTCAGATCATTTGAGGATAATGCTGCGCGGTCACAAGCAGAAGCGTTTGTTGTTTGTCTAAGCTTTGTGAGATCTGTGTTTAAATAAGCAGTCTGAGATGAGCAGATATAGTAGTAGTGGTCATAAAGTTGACACGCTGGGTGTTCTGCAGATGAAGTGTGTTTGTTTTAAAGGTGTGAGCGTCTGACTGTGAGGAAGTGACTCTAACGGAATGTTTCGAGACTGAGGCTCTGTTCTTATCGTCAGTAAGTGGCCTACATAGACAGCATCACTCCCAGCCTGATGACTGTTCTAGAAAACCCCTTTTCCTACTGTAGCACTGCATATAACCCTAGAATGCATTAGCTAACACTACATACACACACACACACACATATATATATATATATATATATATATGTGTGTGTGTGTGTGTGTCATATATTTATATTTATATAAAAAGATATTTATAAAATATATTAAAAAACAAAAAGTGTGTGTGTGTGTATATATATATATATATATATATATATATATATATAGATAGATTAGATAGATAGATAGATAGATGGATAAAATATAATGTATGTGTATATTAATATATATAAATAAATATATAATGAATAGAAAAATGTATATAATTTGAATAGGAAAATTTATATAATATTTATAAGTAAATATAATAAGTAAAATAAGTAAAGATATTAAATATATATTTATAAAAAATCAACAAATATTTCATATTTTTCATGTTTATAATATATGTATATATATATATATATATATATAATATAACGTGTGTGTGTTTATATATATATATATATATATATATAAATTGAATGATATATATATAATTATATATATATATAAATTAATAGAAAATAATTAATAATTCCTTAATAGTAATATTATATGTAATCTATATAATGAATAAAATATTGAATATATATAATAATATACACATTAAATATACAAAAAACAAAAATAGAAGTATTGAATATATATTTATAAATAAATACAATAATTTCATATTTATAAAATATCTACAAAAAACAAAAATGTGTGTATGTATATATAGATCCAGAATAATTTATGACAATTAGTATGACTAATATTATTTTTTGTTAATTAATTTTATAATATAACTTAAATAATAATATAATAATACCAGCATATAATATTAAGTAATGATTAATATATATATAAAATACATACAAAAATATTAAATATTTATTAATTATTTGTACAAATATATATGTAAAAACGTGCATATATATATTTAAGAAAATTCTTTAAAACATTAATATGTATTGTTTATGTATGTATATAATGCATGCAAAAACTATTTTGTAAATATATTCTGTGAAATTATCTGACATATATAAATAACATACAGTGACAGATACTTAAACATTGTTATTTAGCAAACCTTACTGAAGTGGTTTATAGTGTGTTGATTAATTAGCATTAGTTCCACAAGTTTTCCACAAGCTTTGTCCTCAGGTGATGAATTAATAAAACGAACAGAAAAGTTTGTTTCATGTGAGTGCGAATCAGAGTTTTGTATAAAATTAATTAGCATTAGGACATAAATGTGAATCTCCTCCTCAAGTAAATTACATTTACATTACATTACAGATTCATAAAAAGCACCATGAGGGCCTTTTAGCTCCTATAGGCAGTAGACAGCAAGACAATTCTGTTTAGTTCACGGTCGGAAACACTCACACTGTGAAATACAGTAAACGGGCAGCGCCGCTGCTGGAGGAAAAACTCTCAGACGCAGCAGCACACGGTGCCAATCAGGGATCAAAGCGCAGGAAGTGGATTAGAGGGGCGGTGAGGGTGGCGTCCTCGTGCATGCTGGGAGATTAGAGGGCATGATGTGCTTCAGCCAAGAGCCCTTAAAATACTTCAGCACGTCCAGCTGCAAACACACACACACACACACTAAGGACAATTAGATCATTCACACACAGCGCTCCAGCCAAACGTCCGGCCGACACGTGACGCGAAACATGAAACAGGAAGACGATACATGCATGCGCTCAATATCACAGCGTCCTGGGAGTGTGTGTGTGTTTCTGAGGAACTGGCAGTGAAGTTCGCTCACACACACTCTTTCAGCACCTGCTGTCAGACATGCTGAGCCGAGAGGAGATTTGTGGCTCTTCTCAGCACAAGCTCAGGCGCCATTCAATCACACAGACGCCCCATCAGCACCGGCAATAAACTCACTTCTGCTGCTCCACCTCTCACACAGCTCTTCACACTCGCAGATAACGTGGCCGCTAAATATCGTGAGGCCGGAAACATGCTTTATGCAAGTACACAGACATGTGCAATTGCATGAAGTGCAGGTGCATTTTTAACATGCTCTGAAGAAAAAGGTACGAAAGCTGTCACTGGGGCTGTGCCTTTTCTAAAGATACAAATATGTACCATTTAGGTACTAATATGTACACTTTAGGTGCTAATATGTACCTTTAAGGTACATCCTTTAGGGGTAAATAAGGTACAAGAGAGTATGTGGTGTATGTTCTGAAAGGATACTGCCCCAGTAACAACTTTTGTACCTTTTTTTTCAGTACTGCATACTGTGCAGCATGTCAAGTGTACTTTTTTTTAAATATAGTAATGGAAAAGTATGCATTATAGGATGACAATTTAAAATCAGTAGTATATGCATGTTTAATTCAGCAAGTGCCATCTTATATAAATGGTGGTGAAATAGAGAAATGTATGATCTAAATGAAATTATATCATATTTCTCAAAAAAGTCCAATAAATGTATATATATTTATCTATTTTATATATATATATTTTTATAATTTTATTTTTTTTCCTAATATATATATATATATATTAGAATATATATAAAAAAAATTTGTGTGGTCTATACTACATTTTTATATGAAAATGTTATGTAAAAATATAATTTATCATTTTTATATAATATTAGCATTTTCCAAAAACTTTTAAATTGTATTATAATATGTTTGGGAAAAAATTGTTTTTGTTTATTTGTTTGAAATTTTATTTTATTTTATTGTGGTATGTCAAACTGTCACTGAAATTGAAATTAAGAGATTTTATTAAGGTACTATAGTTATGTATTTTTATGATATTTACATAATTAAGCCAATAAACATATATTTTTTAGTATATATAGAAAGAAAAGTTGGTAAAGTACTTATTAAGCAGTAAATGTGAAAAGCTTAGGAGGGGTAAAATAGTATGTAAAATAGTATGCAGTATGCAAAGTGAAACATTTCAAACAGCACTATGCAAATATGCAACATTTGGTAATCCTTTTATGCATGATTCATTCAGCAAGTGGCGTCTAGTTATCTGGTTATCATATTTGCTCATACAAATATAGAAATTTGTACTTAAATAAGTTCTAGCCAGTATGCAAAGCATTTCAAACAGTAGTATGCATACTAAATGCATATTAAATTCAGCGAGTCATGCCTAGTTATCGAATTGGTGAAACAGATATATTTAGATTAAAAAGTGTTTGCGAATTAGATCTAAATATATCAAACAGTATGCAGTAGCAATGACAAACATTTCAAATAGAAGTATGCAACGATTAGTCATCTTTTTATACATTAATTTAGCAAGTGGAATCTGGTTATCTACTTATCAAATTCACTTATACAAATGATGGTAAAATTGTAAGATTTATGCATAAATGTCATAAATCTAAATGACCTAAGATCCCCAAAAGAAGTGCAAAAGTTAAAATTGTTTTCACTTCAGGAAAATATTTTTTATATAAATTCATTTTTTAAAAGTTACACACTTGCTGAAAAGCTAATTTGTGGGCATCCTTGATAAGCTTAGGAGGGTTAAAAATAGTATATGAAATAGTATGCAGTATGCAAACATGCATTTCAAAATAGTATGCAACAATTGTAACTTTTTTTATGCATGTTTAATTAACCAGTTGACGTCTAGTTATTTAATTTTCATATTTCTTGTACAAATGATGACGAGAAGTACACATAAATAAGATCTAAATGACATAAAATATGAAAATCGCTGTTTCAAACAATAGTATGCAACTTTTTTGTCACCTTTTTTAATTTAAAAAATGTATTAACGTTTTAGTGTGACCAAATAATAAAAAGCTGAATTAATCAGATTATTTATTTTCAGTTATTTCAGTTATTTTATTTTATTTTATTTTATTTTTGGAGAATATTAAAGGCAGAAAATGAAGGAATTTATGGTGTTCTCATGTCCTTTTTTTATGTTCATACTTCTTTTCTATGTTCAGGGTGGGTTGCATTGTCGTTGTGTTGTCACTAACTAGTGAAAGTCTAAGTTTATTTGTTTGTGAGTTGTTCGTTTGCCCTTTGGTATATTGTTAGACTCTTTAGTTTTGGTGTTTTCAAGGCCTCAGGTTTTCCTTTTCCTCCATAACCAGGTGAGTTTGCTGAGTTTTAATATCTTGTCATGTTGTTCAAAAATAAATCTGCACTTGGTTTCAATCCTCAGCTGTCCCACAGCGTTTCAGATGCTTCAGGCTCTCAGCAAAGCGTCATGTTTCCAGTCGGTGTGTCTTTCCTCTTTCTCTGATATCACAGTGAATCCATCAACTATTGTTTCCTGTTTGTCTTTGCTCTTCTTTTTCACTCCATCTTTTTCCTTGTACTTTTCCACAGACTGCCGTTTCTATGGCAACAAAGAGCGAGAGGCCGGCCTGGGTTTGATGGAGCGCTGTCAGACAGCGAGGAGGTCGGATCGTGTGTGTGTGTGTGTGTGGCCCAGAGGGATCCTGAGCATTGTGCTTTATAAAAGCGGTGAAGCTCCAGAAGAAGCTGTGCTGTGTTGAGCTGGTTCTCCTTCAGCGCCTCCGTCTCGCTCACAAACTCCACGGTGGGTTTCGGTTTTATTCAGGGCTCACAGAATCTGAGAATCTTCCAGAAAACACCTGATCCCATAGGAATTATCTGAAGTGTGTCTCCATTTAGATCAAGCAGAGATGTTTCTCCTGAGCAGAATGGCTCTGGAAGTCTCATGTCGCCTTGATAGTATGAATAGAGATCTCAAATTGTGCTCAGGTTGTCTCAATAGCTCCAAAAATTCTCATAAAATTTTCTGTGCTGTGCTGTCTACTGGATCTTATAAAGAAATAAAATGAATTATTTTTGGACCCTTTTTTATGTTTTGGAAAATGTTAATATTTAATAAAAAATAAAAATATTTATTTTATCTAAAATATTTAAATTCTGTGGTATATATACTACATTTTTATATGGATTTTTTTTTATATAAAAAATATAATTTAGCATATTTATATCATATTAGCATTTTCCAAAATAAAATCTTTAAATTGTATTTTATAATATGTTTGGGGGAAAAAAGTGTCTTTTTTTATTTTTTATTTATTTAATTATTTTCATTACAGCAATGACAATTTTACAAGTACTTAATGTACAGTCATGAAACTGATACAATGCAAATTATTATTATTATTATTATTATTATATTTATTATCAATGATAATAATAATAGTGATCCTAAAATTGGCATTTTGGGCTGTTATATGAAAAATCAATTTTAAAATCCTTTAATTTTTAATGTTTTATTATTTTTTATTATTTTGGAAAAGTTTAGTAAGCAATAAAAATTGTATTATAGTATGTTTGAACAAAAGCATTTTTGTTTTTTATTTACATTTTTTATTTACATTTTTTTATTTTGGAAAATTTGCTATAAAAATTGTTATCATATGTTAACATAATTTAATTTTTGCTTAATTTTTTTGCATTACAGCAGTGAGAATTTTTGAGAAAAATGTGCTTAATTGTCATGAAAAAAATAAATATTTATACATGTGTGTGTGTGTGTGTGTGTGTAAATAAGTAAATAAATAATTCATTAATTTAATCTAGTATAATTGTAAAATGTATTATAATATGTTTAAAAAGTGGAAAAGTGTTTTTTTTTTTTTTTTTTTTTTTTTTTTTTTTTTATTGTTTGTATTACAGCAATGAGAATTTTTGTGGAAAATGTGCTTAATTGTCATGAGACTGAAAAAAAAATATTATTTGTAAAATTTAAATTTTTTTATTTAGGAAAATTTCAATTAAAAAATGTATTATAATATTTATATAAATAATTTCATTTGACTTATGCAAAATATATATATTTTTAATTCTAGTACTGTGATTTCGAGGCGAAACCTCACCAATGCCTGCCATTTTTCATGAGATTCGCTTTATGTCAACACTAATTGTCTCATTTGTGTCAAAGAGCCTAAAGACTCCCAGGAGAAACATCTGAAATGCAGTTAACTGATAAACGAGAGCTCAATTATGTCTCGTGAGCTATAAAAAAACGACTTCTGAGCGATAAAGTGTCCTTTTGTTAGACAATGGAGGAGCCTCAAGCCACTGAGCGCAGCGACCAGGAACAGTCCATGAGACCGATTGCGTTAAAAGACAATAATTGCGTTACAGAAACGTCCATTTATCATCCACTTCCTCCTCAGCGCTAATAGACTGGAGTATCTGTTGAGCCCGAGGCACGTGTGCCACATGTTTGCTGTGTTTAAATGACATTTAGCCCACAGCTGCTGCGCGGGGGATCAGCTGGACCGTAAACTCATAAACGTCTTCAAGATCCTCCTCAAAGTTTCATCTTCATGCACGCTCTTGCTTTTGTATATATAGTCTCAATGCTCCAATAGATAAGTAACTAAGGTAAATGTTTACATTAACAAGCATTTATTTGATCTAAACATTTGCTCACTGTATATTTACTTTATATAAACCTAAACAAACAGACTTTGAGAAGATAAAAGCCTTGTGGATTTCTGAAGACCTCAGGTGATGAAAAGCTGATTGCTCTGTTGGTTTGTCACACAAACACTCAGACAACTCACTTTATCAGTCAATGAAAGTAATTTGTTACACATTTTCTGGAAGCGAAGAGACAATCAGAGCACGTAATGAGAAAACACAGACAGTGTGACATCAGTTTCCGTCCTAAAACCGTCCTGAAACTTCATCAAATTAAAGTTCTTGCGTGTCTGTTTTACATTTGCGATTTATTTTTCAACTTCTGAGTGATAAATGAATGTTATTTTGCAGCTGGGTTTCAGTCAGGGAGCGGCGGAGCGAGATGAAGACAGAGCGAGAGGTAATTATCGCTCCTGTGTGTGAGTTTTCTCCGCAGGTGAGATTGAGGAGGCGCAGTGAGAGTCTGTCCTCCTGAGGAGCATCTTTCACTGCTCAGACAGTGTTGGACATATGGACGCTTTACAGACTGTTGGCACAGACTCGCTTCCTGTTTCTGATTCAGAGCCAGGAAAACCACCAGCTGCTGGATTGGATTGGTTTGGTTTGGTTTGGTTAAACCAGGTGTGTGCCATTTGCCAGTGCAAAACTGGTTGCCATGATAGTGTATAGGGTGGTTGCTATGCAGTTGCTAGAGTAGGGTGTTCAAGTAGTCGCAAGGGTGTTTTGGGGTATTTCAGGTTGTTTCTAAAGTGTTTTAAAAGTGTTACTAGGGTGATTAGGTGGTTGTCAGGGTGTTCTGTGTTGTGCTTCAGTCTGTAGGTGGTTAGTAGGGTGTTCTGTGTTGTTCTTGGGTGTTTTCGATTGTTGCTAGGGTATTTAGGTGGTTGCTAGGGTGTTCTATGTTGTTCTTGGGTGTTTTAGATTGTTGCTAGGGTATTTAGGTGGTTGCTAGGGTCTTCTGGGTGGTTGCTAGGGTGCTCTATGTTGTTCTTGGGTGTTTTAGATTGTTGCTAGGGTCTTCTGGGTGGTTGCTAGGGTGCTCTATGTTGTTCTTGGGTGTTTTAGATTGTTGCTAGGGTGTGTAGGTGGTTGCTAGGGTGTTCTATGTTGTTCTTGGATGTTTTAGATTGTTGCTAGGGTGTTTAGGTGGTTGCTAGTGTGCTCTAGGTGGTTGCTAGGATGTTCTATGTTGTTCTTGGATGTTTTAGATTGTTGCTAGGGTGTTTAGGTGGTTGCTAGTGTGCTCTAGGTGGTTGCTAGGGTGTTCTGTGTTGTTCTCCTGTGTTTTAGATTGTTGCTAGGGTGTTCTGTGTGGTTGTTAGGGTGTTCTATGTTCTTGGGTGTTTTAGATTGTTGCTAGGGTATTTAGGTGGTTGCTAGGGTGTTCTGGGTGGTTGTTAAGGTGTTCTATGTTGTTCTTGGGTGTTTTAGATTGTTGCTAGGGTCTTCAGGTGGTTGCTAGGGTGTTTTATGTTGTTCTTGGGCATTTTAGATTGTTGCTAGGGTATTTAGGTGGTGGCTAGGGTGTTCTGGGTGGTTGCTAGGGTGTTCTATGTTGTTCTTGGGTGTTTTAGATTGTTGCTAGGGTATTTAGGTCATTGCTAGGGTATTTAGGTCATTGCTAGGGTGTTCTAGGTAGGTGCTAGGGTGTTCTATGTTGTTCTTGGGCATTTTAGATTGTTGCTAGGGTATTTAGGTGGTTGCTAGTGTGCTCTAGGTGGTTGCTAGGGTGTTCTATGTTGTTCTTGGGTGTTTTAGGATGTTCTGCTCAAGTGAGCTGGAAGACGCTGGTTGTGTCTTAATGCAGGAGAGCCGGTGAATCACTCAGTTAATGTCTGCTCTTCCACAGGACCCAGAGGAAAACCACCTGTCCATATAACGCTCCCTGTGCTCTGCATTTTTAACAGTTTGCCGCTCAGTGAAGCTGTTTTGTCCATGGCTGCCAACACACAGTATTTCATTCCAGTGATGTAATTGTGTTGATTAACCATCATTTTTGCCAGTTCTCATTTGATGTGAGGATCATTTGAGTAGACAGCATGCAGTGTATACTGCACAGTAAGCAGGACACTAGTGTTACATTTCCAGCACAGCTGATAAGGCTGTTTACGTCACTGAACGTGTGCATGTCTGCATTAATAATGTTGATGTTCTCCATGTGTCTCTTGCAGTATCATCATTCATCAGGCTGAACGGATGAAGCCGTATCCAACGTGACATTCATTACCGCCCACTGTAGAATGTGCAGCATCATCTCTGCAGGTATTCATGCATACAAAAACAGTAAACATACTGCACAGTAAACAATAGACAGTTAATTTATTATTTTATATTTTATTTTTTTATTGAATCATTATTTTATTTTTAAAAATAATATAAAGCAAGTTACCGTTACAAAGACTCTGAATGTGAGTTATTATAGATATTTGGCTATTTTTATAGCCAATATAAATATATATTTGGCTACTTTTATTCTAATTTAATTGTTTAATTTTTTTTTTTAGAAAATAATATAAAACAATATTATTTTATTTTATTAAAAAACTTTATGCAGCCTAGGTAGTGATATTTGGCTAATTTTAATTTAATTTAATTTAATTTAATTTAATTTAATTTAATTTAATTTAATTTAATTTAATTTAATTTAATTTTTTGAATTATAATATAATACAATATAATTTTATTTTATTTAAAGTTTCATGTAGCCCAGGTGATGTCAGACAACTTTTGGAGCAAGTTACTATGTTTTGGTGCAGAAATTATCTGAATGTGAGTTATTGTAAATATTCAGCTATTTTTATTCTAATTATTATTATTTTTTTTTTAAATAATGTAAAACAATCTAATTTTATTTTATTAAAAATCTTTATGCAGCCTAGGTAGTAATATTTGGCTATTCATATTCTAATTTTATTTTATTTTAATTTATTTAATTTTTTGGAATATAATATAATACAGTATAATTTTATTTTATTAAAGTTTTATATAGCCCAGGTGATGTCAGACAACTTTTGAAACAAGTTAGTATATTTTGGTGAAATAATTATCTGAATGTGAGTTATTAAAAATATTTGGCTATTTTTATTCTAATTTAATTACTTTTTTTTTTTTTAAATATAATATAAATTCAATTTTTATTTCATTAAAAAACTTCATGCAGCCTAGGAATAATATTTGGCTATTTTCATTCAAATTTAATTTAATTTAATTTAAATTTTCTGAATATAATATAGTACAGTGTAATTTTATTTTATTAAAAATTTTATGTAGCCCAGACAATGTCAACCAACTTTTGGATGTTATTTTATTTTATTTTATTTTTTTATGTTGGAAAATAATATAAAACAATATAATTTTATTTAACTGAAAATACTATGTAGCTGTGATGTCAGCCAACTTTTAGAGCAAGTTATTCTATTTCGATGAAATATTTATATGAATGTGAGATATTATGGGTATTTCTTATTCTGTTTTATTTTATTTTATGTAGCCAACTTTTAAAACAGGATATTATGTTTTGATGAAAAAACATTTGCATGTGAGATTTTATAGATATTAGGCTATTTTTATTGTATTTTATTTTTTGAAAAACAATTTAAAACAGTATTTTATTTTATTCCAAATTATGCAGTACAGTTGATGTTAGCAAAGTTTTGGAGGAAGTTATAATATTTTGATGAAAGAGGTATCTGAATATGAATTATTATAGATAATTGAATTTGAATTAATGCAATTTTGAACATAGCTGCTGTCTTTTTCTCATCACACCATCCATTCCTGTCATTCTCGATTCATTTTTTTCTGTTGTGTGGCCGGCGTTTAACTCGGTTATGGAGGCGTGCGACCTTTCCCTCTCAACATGATTTTGATGACATTTTATGTTGTGCGTTTGACGGATGCTGGAAAAACGAAATATCCTCGAGTGATCCGACACCTGTCAAAATCTTTCCGGTCATGAATTTCATCTTCTGCCTGATATTAGTTCTATGCAATTATTTAATTTGCATTCATAGGTGATGAATGACGTGGAATAATTTATAACCCATTGTTTCGGCGACGTGTAATGACTGGCAATTATACGGCCAACGGTGAGAGAATGTAAATGACGTGCTCATTAAATATTCATGAGTTCAGAAGAGGATCTGTTAAATACACATGCAGATATTAGTATCTCTAAAAATCTCATTTTCATCTCGACGTGATGAACAAAACATGCTTTTGTTCTGATTCTTAACCGTGCTGCTGATTAATTCTCGTTAACTAGTGTCTAATGAAAGTTTTCCTCTAGTTGCTTTATCTTCAGCGGGTTTGAAGCCGCTGAGTAATTGAGGTTTTGCAAATTGGCTGTTTGCATTGTCTCCACATGCAACAATTAATTGTTTGTGTGCTGTCTGCAAACGAGATGAGACGAGACGAGACGGCCCGTGTGTTTTTGTGTCTGGTGTTGTTGTGTGAGCCGCCGGCTGTAGATTTTATTGGAAAAAGCCAGAGCCATTCAGCAGATCTTCAAGGTCAGGACCGCAGGATATTATTGTGTGCGTTTAGAAGCACAATTCTGTTTTTCTCCCACTTCTGCGTCTCTGGACAGAGAAACATTTTATAGCTCAGAGTTTGCTTTTTTATAGCTCAGAAGATGTGATGCCTTTATGTCTCATTTAAGCATCAACTTCGTCTCAAATGTTTCTCCTAAAATTCCACAGGAGAAATAAAAACAGAGTAAATAAAGCAACAGTTGAGCTATAGAATGAATGTGTAGAACAGCTATTTTATTTTATTTTATGCAGTGGAATTGAAAATAATATAAACAATATAATTTTATTAAGCCCATGTCAGCCAGTTTATGGTGCAAGCTATTAAATTTTAGACTTATCTGAATGTGAGTTATAATAGATATTTGACTTTTTTTTTTTTATTTTATTTTACTTTATTTTATTTATTTTATATTTTGATAAAAGACTTATCTGAATGTGAGTTATAATAGATATTTGACTATTTTATTTTATTTTATTTTATTTTATTTTATTTGTTTTATTTTATTTTATTTTATTTATTTTATATTTTGATAAAAGACTTATCTGAATGTGAGTTATAATAGATATTTTGCATTTTATTGTATTTTATTTTATTCCATTTAAATTTAATTTTTAATTTTAAAGTTTTAAATATTTGGCTATTTTAATTCTGATTTAATTTCTTTTTTATTTTATAAAAATCTAAATAAAATTGTATTTTAGTTAAAAATACGCAACAACTTTTGGAACAAATAATAGATATTTGGCTATTTAATGTATTTTAAGTTTATTTTTTCTGTTATTTTATTTTATTCCAATTTAATTTAATTTTTAATTTAAAATGTTTGGCAATTTTTATTTGAATTTAATTGAATATGTATTTTATTTTATAAAAAATATAAAACAATACATACTTATTTTAGTTAAAACACTTTATGAACCAAGTAATATATAACAATATAGAACAATATAAATATATATACAATATAAACATTTTATAAAACAATATGATTTTATTACATTTCATTCAGTCCAGCTGAGTTCAGCAGCTATGGAGCCAGTTATTATATTTTGATGAAAGAGATATCTGAATGTTGAATTATTATAGATATTTGTCTATTTTCTTTTAATTTTTTTATTTTATTGTATTGTATTATTTTGTAAATATATGAATTATAATAGATATTTGGCTATTTATATTCAAATTTAAGTTAATTTTATTCAATTCTAATTTCATGTAATTTTAAATGTGATTTTAGTTTTTGGAAATTATAGATATTGGCTGTTTTATTTAAATTTGATTACATTTTAATTTCAATTAATTTTAATTGTATTTTATTTTTGGAAATAAATATTTTGCTATTTTCATTTAAATTTAATTTAACTTTATTAAATTCTAATTTCGTTTAATTTTAAATGTAATTTTATTATTGGAAATTATAGATATTTGGCTATTTTATTGAAATTTCATTTAATTTTAATTCCATTTTTTATTAAATTTTTAATTATATTTTATTTTTGGAAATAAATAATTTTAATTTAATTTAATTTAATTCTAATTTCATTTAATTTTTAATTATTTTTTTAATTATAGATATTTAATTACATTTTAATTTCATTTAAATTTAATTACATTTTAATTTTAATTAATTTTAATTGTATTCTATTTTTGGAAATACATATTTTGCTATTTTCATTCAAATTTAATTTAAGTTTATTAAATTCTAATTTCATTTAATTTTAAATGTAATTTTATTATTGGAAATTATAGATTTTTGGCTATTTTATTGAAATTTAATGTAATTTTAATTCCATTTTTTATTCCATTTTTAATTATATTTTATTTTTGGAAATAAATAATTTTAATTTAATTTAATTTAATTCTAATTTCATTTAATTTTTAATTCTATTTTTTTAATTATAGATATTTGGCTATTTTTATTCTATTTTATTTTATTTTATTTTATTTTATTTATTTATGTTTTTTTCTGAAAATATTATTAAACAAAAAATTGTTATTTAATTAAAAAAAAATATGTAAAGTTAGGTTGTGGAGCAGCTTATATATTGATCAAAATACATTTTTTTATTTTATTTTATTTTATTAATTTATTTAAAGTATTTTTATGTATTTTTGGGGGGAAATAATATAAAACAAAGTGATTTTAAGTTATATATTTTGTATTATATTTGAATAAAAAGATTATGAAGATAAACAGGAAGATGTAATAAGAAAGTAAATAGACGTTTTGATTTCACATTGACTCAGGAAGGTCAATGTGACTCAGGAAGGTCCAAGGAAAAGCAAGTGAGATTTGAGCGAGCTGATGTGTGATTGACTCGGACAGAAGCGCTCTTGTGCTGCAGTATCTGCTGGACATCCGACTCTCTTCTGGACGCTGGCCGTCTCCTCTACTCTGAGGTCACAATGACACTGTTATCACTCTGCATTTCCTTTCATTCTCTCACAAAAGCGAGACAAAGCGTTCCGGATGGACGGAGAACATATATCAGCCGTCCTGTCCCAGATCATTCATTGTTCAGTGCTCAATACAGTAAATCATTCATCAGATAAGCAAATATCAAAGCAAGTCGATTTTGTTTTAAAGAAATATAGCTTAAATACAAACCAAAAGCACTGTTTAACATAAAATAATGGCAGAAAAAAGTGTATCCCCTAATTTCCTCTGCTTAGACGTCTCAAGCGCATGACGTCCACGTGTATGGAAGCACGTGTTCACAAAAGAGCCTTGTTCTCCAGGCCTCGGGGTAAAAGACTTTATCACAGCGTCTCAGTGGCGCACGGCTAGCAGACACTGCGCTATATACACCAGTCCTGTGATGCTTACAGACGGACAGCGAATTATCTGAAGGCTGACTGCACCTGGCCTGCGTTCGGAGGTTTTTGGGATGGAATCAGGTCAGATGGTCGTCATCCGAGGCCTCGAGGCACAGGCTGTTTAATCTGAAACGGTGCCTGCGTCACACGGCGAGCCGCGCTAAGAACACAGAGCTAAATGACGGCCATTATCAGCGGGGCATCACGGGTCGAGCTGACACGACCCTCATGGGCAGCGTACGAAATATATAACGCGGCGTACAGTGACCCGTCAACACGTGGAAGGAGGCCAGTGAATAAATCAAATGATAGAGAGAGAAAGAGAAATACAGAGTAGACACTGTGTTCAGCAAAGAAAACTACCATACTGCGTAGTATGCAGTGTTTTATATGTATGTTTATGACAATGAAACACACTGTCGGCCAAAATAGAATGAACAAAAAAATAAAAATAAATAAATAAAATTTGTATACATACAATAAACTACAATACATTTGTAATTTTTTTTATTTTCAAATATATTTTTTCACATAAACGAAATGACAATTTTTAGAGCCATTATTTATTATTATTTTTTATTATCATTATTATTATTATTATTATTATATTAAATACTTGTTTTGCTCCCAAACATACTATAATACAATTTAAAGGTTTTATTATTTTGAAAAATGATTTTATTTTATTTTATTCCGGTTAACGTTCATTTCAATATATTTTTATCTAAAATTAAGTGTTAACTAATATAAAATTAGTATATATACACCACTGATTTTTTCGGGAATTATTTTATATAAATAAATATTAAATATTAAAAAGAATGTCTATATAGTTAAATTTTTATTTCAGTTTTAGTTGTTTTAGTATATCAAGTACCTGAAGTAAAATATATATTTTTAAATATTTTATTTGTATTTATATTATTTCAATTAACGTTTATTTCAATTAGTAATTTATTTTTTTTAATGGTTAAAATTTTAGTTTTAGCTAATTACAATAACCCTGATTTTGAATTATTTTATATTTTCTGTTTTCACTTTAGTTTAAGTTAATATTTTAGTAATTTTGTCGTGTTTTTGTCTTTTTTCTTAGTTTTTTATGTTTGTATAGTGTTTATTATTATATTAAACACTCCCCCCCCCCCTAAACTATACTATAATACCATTTAAAGATTTTATTATTTTGGAAAATGCTAACATAATATAAAAATAATAAACTATATTTTATATATAAAAAATAGTATATATACCACAATTTTTTTCTGAATTATTAAAAAAAATGTAAAAAAAAAATATATATATACATATATTTTGTATTCAAATTTTCCAAAATATTCCACAGAATGTCTATATAGTTTTATATTTTTTAATAGTTAAAATTTTTGTTTTAGCTAACTACAATAACACTGATTTCGAATTATTTTATATTTTCTGTTTTCACTTAATTTTTTAGTGATTTTTGTTGTGTTTTTGTCATTATTGTATGTATATAGTGTTTATTAATTTGTATTGATTACTTTTAGTTTATTTAGTGTTAGTTATTTTAGTACTTTAGCGTAAACTAGTGTTATTTTGCATTTTTATTGTATTTTCTGTAAAAACATCTTACGTTTTGTCAGTCAGCTCAAATAACGGGTCTGGAAAGACACATTCAGTCTAAGTGTATGATGACGTGAGCTCATTTGCATGGTCAGAAATATTTATATAACTCGATTATAACTTAAAAGACACTGTGTTAATTTATTAGAATTATTTAATATTAACTAGGAAGTATGGTGTTTTGGTGGAAATTGTGGTTGCCATGGCAACATGAGAACACTAAACGACTGGATGGCAACATTCTAAAATCAGAACACCTTAGCAACACCCTGGCAACCGCATTATATTTAAATATCATTTCACAAACGTTATGGGAATGTTACTTTTGAATGTTCTCTGAATGTTCTGAAACAAGTAGTTACATTTAAAAAATGTTACACGAATGTCCAACTGAAATGTTATTAAAGAGCAGATAACTTTGAATGAATGTTACTAGAAGAACTTCTGTTACTTTTTTTGTTACTAGAAGATCTTTTGCTCAAATGTCACTTTGTTTTTGCTCTCTTTCTTGGAATCACCAGAACTCAAATAGAAATAATAGTTTAAATGTGCACAGAATTGGAAAACACAACGATCTTTCACTCTTTTTTGAGTGAACACAGTAGAATAAGAAGCATAAATTTAGCCCGTTGCTATTTTAGCTGCTTGTGTGTATGTGAGCATACTGTGTGCGTGTGTGTGCGTGCATAAAGGCTCTTTTGTACGGAGCGAGTCGCAGGCGTGTTTTTGCCCGCGGCAGATTTCTCCTCCTGCATTAAAGCAGAACACATGTCTGTATGCATGACAATCAGCATTAGAGCGATATGAAGAGTCGTACAGTCAGTGCTGGATCTTTTTTGACAAGATCTTCACTGTTTCCTTACCAACTGATTTGTGTTGTGAACATGAGACTCCTGCTGCTTCAACATGTACCAGACATGTTTTGGTATAATGTGATAATTTATGTACAGAAGAAGAAGAAAAAAATAATATATAAAATAAATTCAAATTAAAACTCAAATAAAAGCGTTTGTATTTACATATAAATAAATGCATACATATTCATTTTAATATATATTATGACGATTTTTTAAAATATTTTAATTAAAAATGATAATTAATATAACATTTATTATATATGTATATATAATATATGCATTATAGTTGTATTTATTTTAATATTTTGTATTAATTCAAATATAAAAATAATGGTTGGATCATTTTAATTGTTTTTTATATTATTTATATTTATCTTTTTATTATAAATATTTTTATGTAAATATTTTATATTATATTTAATTATTATTATATTTAAATAATTAAAATGTAAATATTTATATACATACATAAATACATACATATTCATTTTAATATATATTATGATGATTTTGTTTTAATATTTTAATTACAAATTATAATTAATGTAGCATTTAATATATATAATATAATATAAATAATATTTTATATTGATTAAAAAATATAATAATAATAATTGAATAATTATAATTGTTTTTTTATATATTTATATTTTTATTTCATTATTTTATATTTTAAATAATTAAACTATTTTATATATATATATATATATAATATACATTATTATTTTATTTTAATATTTTATATTAATTAAAAATATAATAATAATAATAATAATTGGTTAATTTTAATTGTTTTTTGTATTAATTATATTTATATATTTTTAAATTATTTTATATAAATATTTGTATTCAATTATTTATTTATTTATATTTAATTATTATAATATTATATAAAATTTAAAGCAATATTAAATTGAATTTAAGTAATAAAAATTACATATAAACACCATAGCAACATTGCATAGCCTTGGCAACTAAACAGCAACATCCCGAAAACCACCCGCAACACCACCTCATTGTGAAAGTAAGATGTTTTGCATTGTGTTTTTATCATCTAGTCCTGTGTACACACCTGTACATTTAAACTGAGAAAAATACATGCATTTTTAATAATGCAATAACACACAACAGAAAAGCGAGGTTTCCTCTGTGTCTGGGAAGCACCGTCCTCGACGGGCGTCTTTTTAAAGGCCTCATTTCCTGTCCTCTGCGAACACGCCGCAGTTCTCATGAATAAAAGATGCAGTCGTTAAACTAAGTTTAATAGTTTCAATAAAAGCTCCTTCCAGAGAGATAAGCTGTCACATTAACTTAATATTCATTTCCTAAATGTGCCTCTCAGGGCTTCCACGGCGAAATTAAATTTCAATTCGTATTTGTACTTTTCATGTCTTTATGAACTGTGTCAACCTGGTTAGGAAATATAGTTAGAATTAGATGGTAATGTTATATACTGAATGTTATTGTATTTGCATGAGCTGTGCGGCGAGGATGATGTATGTGTGTGTGCGAATGAGAAAAAACACAGAACCCACAAACGTGACACTGTTTCAGTTCATAACACTAAAACTGACGTTCTGTATAAATAAATCTAAATGGAAACTAAATGGAATGTTTAAAGGATATTTTGTATCAATTCTCTTAAAGGAATAGTTCACCCTAAAATAAAAATTTGCTGAAGGTTTACTCATCCTCAGGTCATCCAAGATTAGGGTGAGTTTGTTTCTTCATCAGATTTGAAGAAATGCAGCATTGCATCACTTGCTCACCAATGGATGTGAATGGGTGCCGTCAGAACGAAAGTCCAAACGGCTGATAAAAACATCACAATAATCCACACATAACCACTCCGGTCCATCAGTTAACATCTTGCAAAGCCAAAAGCTGCATGTTTGTAAAAAACAAATCCATCATTAAGATGTTTTTAACTTCAAACCGTTGATTCTGGCCAAAATATGAGTCCATAATAACGCTTCCTCCAGTGAAAAAGTCCATCTCCAGTTGTCCTCTCACATTAAAATCCAGCCACATATTTGCTTTGTATTGTTTTGGCTTGTAAACGGCGCTTGATCTGTGCAGATTTCTCTCCTGATTCAGACAAGACAACTTTTTCACAGAACGAAGCAATATTATGTGTAGAGAACTTGTATTTTAAATTATTTGAAGTTAAAAACATCTTAATGATGTATTAGTTTCTTACAAACACACAGCTTTTGGCTTCTCAAGATGAAAGAGAATTGATGGACTGGAGTGGTGTGGATTACTTGTGGATTACTGTGATGTTTTTATCAGCGCTCATTCTGACGGCACCCATTCCCATCCATTGGTGAGCAAGTCCACATCTGATGAAGAAAAAAACTCATCTACATCTTGGCTGACCTGAGGGTGAGTGCATTTTAGCAATTTTTCAATTTTGGCTGACCTGTTCCTTTGAAAGGAAACCGTATTCCATAGCATTCCCATTTAGGAAAGCCAAGACAGCAGTGTAAGCGATCATTTTTCCTGACTTTAGAAAGTTTGACATGCACCGTGACACTGGATCAGGCCGTATTGTTCTGTTCGCCCCGCACACCCACCAGTCCATCTGTGTGTGTGTGTGTGTGTGTTCAAATGAAAAGCTCTTTGTTGGCAGCTGAAGTGTGTGTTTGTGTGTAGAAGTTGTTTTCAGCACAGAAATGCAAGTGCTTTAAAAAGCGTCCTCTGCTCGATTGCTCAGGCTGGTAATTTGGTGGGTGTGGACGGCCCTCGACATGCGCTGGCATTTCACTGTTCTAGCGAAGATGACAGATGATCGGTTGTCATGGTAACCGTCCGAGTGACGATGCGGTACCCCATGTGTTTGTTATTATTTCGGATGCGCTAGAGAACCTCTGAACCCACCTCAGAAATGTCCTTTTTAGAAAAACTAAGTGGGCGTTAAAGGAAGAATTTCTGACATGAAAAAAAAAATTTGAAAATTGAAAATATTTTATTTTATTGCATTTATTATTGATTTTACTTCAAGTGACAAGTATTTCAATTTTTTTTGTTAACAGTAATAACCCTGGCTCAAACTTCATTAAGGTACCTTAAAGTTTGTTCATATGACTTTTATATTAGAAGTACGCTAGATAGCATATAATATGACTTCGGAAGTCTTGTTTTGTATGGACTACTTCCATGATGCTTGACTGTATAATCACCATCCATTTCAAATGCATTTCTTTGCAGCTGTTGCTCTAACGTGAAACTGTCAATCAGTATTTGTCTGGTAAACCTCTAAATACTGGGTGTCAGAATTTAGCAATTGCCATGACAACAGTAACTATGACGCACAATTGGGAGTTGCTCCACCGAGAACCGGTCAGTGCTTTAGTGTGAAGTCTGCAAACACACACACACACACACACACACACACACATAGATTTTGGCTGGTTTTTGCCTGGCAGTGCTGGTAACCATCTAATGTGACAAAAGAAACTTTCGTATCAGATGTTGAAGCCATATGGGGCCTCTGGAAAGGCTGTGTGTGTGTGTGTGTGGTCTGAGATAGTGTTACTGTCTCTAGGTGTGTCTGAGGATGTGTCTAAGTTGGGTGGTGGCAGTAATGTTGCCCTGGTTTCCTCTTACTGCCTCTGTGTGAGCTCAGCAGCTAAAATAAGCAAATGATATGAAGACGCTGCCAACATACATGAAGAAAATGGCAAGCAAAATAAAGCAAGCTCTGGAAACCTGAATGTGAAATCCAAGAAAACAGGGAACATTCTTAGAATGTTCTGGCACAATGTTAATAGAACATTTGTTCCAGTTATGTAGTTTTATTAATTTTCTCAAAACATAAGCACAAAAATTGTACATTGTTTTTTCCTGAAAGTTTTTTTTAAAATGTTACTACTTGTTTCAGAATGTTATGAGAACATTCAAAAGTAGCATTCCCATAATGTTTGTGTAACCAAGAAAAATGTTTTTAAAAATCGAACATTTTAAACGTTCAGACAACATTTTGAAATGTTTTAGTTGGACTTTCATGTACATTTAAATGTTTAAATGTTACTAGTTCAGAGAACATTCAAAAGTAACATTTACATTCCAAAATGGAATGTTGCATTTTTTTAATTTTTAAAACATTTTAAAAATGGAATGTTTGGAATGTTCAGAAACATTTAGAAATGTTTTAGATGTTCACCTAACGTTTTTTTCAGAACATATGGAAAACATTCAAAACTAATGTATGCAGATTATAATAATGCAGTACATTTGTGTACAGGAGAAAGAAAGTTGTACAGGTTCGGAACAACAAAAGGGTAAATGATGACAGAATTTTAATATTTCTTTCGTAAACCCAATATTGTCAAAACGGATGATGATACCAAAGCTACTTTGCACATTGAGAAGAGTTGGTTGTGAGTGTTCATCTTGGATAATTAGCCACAGAAAAGTATCGGCCCACTGGGAGCACAAGCGTTGTATGATGGTGTGATGTTCTCCTTAATTAATTCCTTCCCTTAATTATATGCATAATATCAGAATTAATCACATATTTAAGTCTTATTTCAATAGGTTTCGTGACCAGACACACCGTGCTGTTTTGTACAATCACTAATGGTTGTTTCTGATTCAGAAGCCTTTGGAAGTGATTCAGATGAATCTGAATGATTCTGGAGGGTTTGGATGTTTTGCATTAAACCTCTTTTCCCTGAGGCTGCTAGTATTTTAACTTGGCATTTCCTTTTAACAGCTCACAACTACAAAAGCGAGCTCCGCTCGAGAGTTTCTTCACTTATAGACATAATGAATCTGTCTTTGTTATTGAGACTTCCGCTTCCGAACATAATTTGATGAGTTAGCCGCGCCTCTGTAATTGTGGCTTGGAGCAGTTCCCTCCACCGGCTCGTAAATGATAAAAGCGTTTGATGTTATTAATTCATAGCAGGGATGTGATCTTTTATCCGGCCCGTGGAGGAAAGCCAGTTCTGATGATAAAAGTTCTGTTTGGAGGAAATGTTTCTGCAGTTCTTTCTAAAGCGTCTCACAGCATGAATTATGCACTAGACCCTCGATCATGTTTTGCATCTGAACTCGACTGCTGTTTAATAGCCAGTGCAAATGAAGAGATACAGTATATATATACAGCCAAGAACATACAGTTTACTGTACAGAGCCTCTGAACTGAGTTATGTAATTCTAGATGAATTCTTTTAAAGAGTGCAACAGTCCTGACAGTAAAAATCTCATTTATTTTCCACATATTTATTTATATTTTTATTGACTTGAACTTTACAGAAAATAACTAATAATAATTCATATTAATGTGTATATATGTATAATGTTCATTAAAATATGAATTAAAACAAAGTAAAAAATATTTTTATTACAAATTTATTGTATGAATGGCAATAAATAACATGAAAAATGCTAAATAATATTTTATTAAATACTAGTTGAATAAATGTTTATATATTAATATTTCTATTTAATTAAATGTGTTATTAATTTTAAATATTTAGATATACAGTGTGCATGTGGCAATGCATTTACAATGTATTTTTTAATTAGGAGTACTTCTAGAAGCAATGTTGTCACATGTCAGTCCAGCTCTAATCCTTTTAGCCAGTCAGAACGTCTGTCCCTGAGAATCAGACATGTTTTGGATACTAATCCAATCAGGACCGGTCGCTCCGCTCCATTGATCCCCGTGTACTTCCTCCAGAAATACAAAATAGAGTTTGTCAGGCGGACTGATATGAAGCCTAATCTAATACAGGAAGTTCAGTGATAGAAAACATTTCCTCAGGCTGCATTTTAAAAAGATACCAGACTTTCCCATGCAAAACGAGTAAGGATACCATGATGCTACTGTGGTTGCTAGGCTGTTCTGCCTGGTTGCTAGGTGGTTGTTAGCTTGTACTGGGTGGTTACTAGGTGGTTGTTAGGTTGCCTTGGCCAGGGCGTTGATATGTGATGTGGAATAACAACTCGTTTCCATGACTCTGCTGTGGTTGCTAGGATGTTTTGGGGGTTGCAAGGTGGTTGTTAGGGTATACTGGGTGGTTATTAAGTGGTTGTTAGGGTGTTCTGGATGGTGGCTATGTGGTTGTTCAATGCCAGGGCATTGCTATGTAAGTGTGGAAACTTTTCCATGACACTACTGTGGTTACTATGGTGTTTTGGGGGTTGCCAAGTGGTTGTTAGGGTGTACTGGGTGATTGCCAAGTGGTTGTTAGGATGACTTGACTAGGGTTTGCTATGTAATGTTGAATAACAACTCATTTCCATGATGCTACTGTGGTTGCTAGAGTGTTTTGGGGTTGGTAAGTGGTTGTTAGGGTGTACTAGGTGGTTGTTAGTGTTTATTAGGTGGTTGCTAAGTGGTGTTTCAGGTGACTTGGCAAGGGCTTTGTCATGTGATGTTTAATAAACAACTAGTTACCATGAAGTAACTGTGGTTGTTAGAATGTTCTGGGTGGTTGCTAGGTTGTTGTTAGGGTGTACTTGGTGATTGTTAGGTTGTACTGGTGGTTACTAGGTGGGTGTTAGGTTAACTGGCCAGGGCGTTAATAAGGGTTGTGGAATAAACACCTCATTACCATGACACTATTGTGGTTGCTAGGGTGTTTTGAGGGTTGCTAAGTGGTTGTTAGGGTGTACAAGGTGGTTGTTAGGGTGTACAGTGTGGTTGCTAGGTAGTTGTTAGCGTGACTTGGCTAGGGTGTTGCTATGTGATGTGAAATAAACAACTGTTTACCATGAAGTAACTGTGGTTGCTAGAGTGTTCTGGGTTGTTGTTAGGGTGTACTTTGTGGTTGTTAGGTTGTACTAGTGGTTGCTAGGTGGGTGTTAGGTTGACTTGGCCAGGGCGTTGCGAAATGTTGTGGAATAAACACCTCATTACCATGACACTACTGTGGTTGCTAGGGTGTTTGGGGGGTTGGTAGGTGGTTGTTAGGGTATATAGTGTGGTTGCTAGGTAGTTGTTAGTGTGACTTGGCTAGGGCGTTGCTATGTGATGTGAAATAAACAACTAGTTACCATGAAGTAACTGTGGTTGCTAGAATGTTCTGGGTTGTTGTTAGGGTGTACTTTGTGGTTGTTAGGTTGCACTGGTGGTTGCTAGGTGGGTGTTAGGTTGTCTTGACCAGGGTGTTGCGAAATTTTGTGGAATAAACACCTCATTACCATGACACTACTGTGGTTGCTAGGGTGTTTTGAGGGTTGCTAAGTGTTTGTTCGGGTGTACAAGGTGGTTGTTAGGGTAGTACAGTGTGGTTGCTAGGTAGTTGTTAGCGTGACTTGGCTAGGGCGTTGCTATGTGATGTGAAATAAACAACTAGTTACCATGACGTAACTGTGGTTGCTAGGTTGTTGTTAGGTTGTACTGGTGGTTGCTAGGTGGGTGCTAGGTTGATCTGGCCAGGGTGTTGTGGAATAAACACCTCATTACCATGACACTACTGTGGTTGCTAGGGTGTTTGGGGGGTTGCTAGGTGGTTGTTAGGGTATATAGTGTGGTTGCTAGGTAGTTGTTAGGGTGACTTGACTAGGACTTCACCATGTGATGTAAAATAAACAACTAGATACCATGAAGTAACTATGGTTGCTAGAGTGTTCTGGATTGTTGTTAGGGTGTACTTTGTGGTTGTTAGGTTGTACTGGTGGTTCCTAGGTGGGTGTTAGGCTGACTTGGCCAGGGCGTTGCTATATGTTGTGGAATAAACACCTCATTACCATGACACAACTGTGGTTGCTAGGGTGTTTTAGGGGTTGTCAGGTGGTTGTTAGGGTGACTTGTCCAGGGCATTGCTGTGTGATATGAAATAAACAGGTGCCGCTACATGAAGCGGTGACATTTATCATCTTGCACGTCCAATAAAACTGGAGTGAATGCAGCTAATCAGCGTAAGTGTGGTCTCTGGAGATCAAACTAGAGGAGGTTTGTCTAAAGCCACGTCTCTGGATCGTCAAGAGAAGCTTCCTACACAATCCTTGATTAGTATTCAGTGTCTCTCTCTTTCTCCACAGGGCCGTTTCTGAAGCTCCTCACAGATGTGGCTGCATTTAAACAGCACTCAGTGTCTGTGTTAGCCTGAGATATCACAGCCGTACCTGCTGCCACCTGGAAAAAACACACAGTCCGTAAGTTTTCCAGAGCTATTTAATTAACTTCCGAACCTTATGTGATTACATTTCATTTTCAGTAGCGCTCTGAAGAATTAGCGGGCTTTGCGGCCGCGCTGCGCCGTTCATTAGCCGCAATCCGCGGCGATCAGGTGTGTTTTGGTGCGATAGGCCGCGCCGCTGGGAGTTTTGCTTGTTTCGGCCCACCAGGCGCAGACGCGCGATCCATGCGGTTGCCATGGAAATCTGCACACTCCGGGGTTCAGCCGCGGCTCTTTGTTTTAGTAAACGCTCCAGCAGACGTGGGCCGCGTGTGTTAAACGGCAGTTTGGTGAGTGTAAATGCGTAAATGAAGCTGAGCGCCAGACTCATGGTCGCTCTGCATAAACATGATCGTTTGTTTGCCTCTTTATCACGCCGGTCGTTTGCTTTGCCCTCACAGTGTTGGGTTATTTTTGATGAAGTTGAAGTGGAAACACATTAAACTCTTATTATTGCTCGTATTTAGGGTTGATGTTTCGAACAAACCCAAACACTTCCATCCTGCAACATTTCTTTTTAACTGAACTTTACAGATATTTAGAGTATGCGGAAATGCATTTTAAATATATTTGTAAATAATCCATTTTTTTAAAGTAATATTTTATGCAATATTTTTTAAAATTAAAATACACAATTAAAAAATATAATAATTATACATAAAATATAATGAACACTTGTAAAATAAACTGCATAATTTTGTTTTACTTAATAATATTTTGTCATCTTTTATTACATATATATGTATGTGTGTGTGTAAATAAATGTAAAATATGTTGTTTATATGCTTATAATCAGTAGCAGTTTTATTTATATTGCCAAAATTGTAAATAATATATGTTTGAATAATATTTGTTGCAGTATTTATTTATTATTTATTTATTAAAATACATAAATTATATATATAATTATATATATATAATTGTATTACAATATATATAATTACTTATAATTTTGCTATCTGCCATGCTAATTTTACTTTGCTATAAACACATTTATTTATTAATTGAATTATTTAGTGTAAAATTATTTACAATAATATATTGTATATATTATTAATGTATATATTGTATATATGTATGTATTATATATAATTGATATTAAATGATATTAATTATAATTCTGAATACTATTATATATTATTATATATAATATTTATTAATAATAATATAATTATTATTACATATATATATGAACTAGATATTTATTTTATTTGTGGAAATAATTTTAAAATATATTGTGTATATGCTTATAAGTAATATTTTAATATTTATTAATAATAATTATTATTAATAAAAATTATATATAACAATATATAATATTGTTAGTAATTATAATTGATATCATTTATTTAATATAAATGTGATTTATTTTGTTCTGTTTCTAAAATTATAAATAATATGTATTTTTAAATAATATTTAATGCAATATAAATTAATAAAATGTATTTTTTAAAATGAATGACCAAAAAAAAAAATAAAGATATATATTAAAATATACATATTTAAAATAAATAAAACACAGTTTTGTTTATATATATAACATATATAATAATATAATATATATATGGTCTATAAAATATTTAATATACTGTGATTTAAAAATATGAATAAAAAATATCAATTTTAAATGTATTAATTATACTTATAATCAATTTTGCTTCAGATTAAAGTTTGTGAACATTTTACTGAATATATTTATATATTAAAATATCTAAAAATACATAATTTTATGGTAGTCCTGCGGTATTTGCACTGCACACATTTTATTGAGTGACCTGACTAACTAATCTGACTTGTTTTCATCTGGCAGGCGATAAAAGCAGACAAACACGTTTCAGTCGTGCTGAGCGGACTTTCCTCCTCATTTCTGCAAAACCCACAAACTAAACTCAAATTAGTATTCATAACTTAGCAGCAATTTAGTTATGCACACATTCAGATCATCAATATGAGATGGAGCGTCAGATTGTGCCTTTTATGTAATGGACTCGTTTCAAGAAGAGTTGATATTCGGAGTCTGTTTACCGTCTCTGTGGTGGGAGAACGGCAGAGGAAGTGGGTAAATACATTTTGCCCACTGCTGTGCTGTGAAACACCATGAATTAAACATGCAAGGCATTCTGGGAGATCGGAGACCAGTGGCTTTGGCGTAAAGACTCATTACTGACTCTGACTGCAAGACGTAAGTGGGGCAGGTTTGGTTAAGGCCATGTTTTTAAGTAGAAAGAGCTAAATCTGAATTCATTTATTTTAATAATATGTATCTAAAAAGTTATTTTGTCATGCAGGTGGAAAATGAGACCCAAATCTGTCAGTGCTGGTGTAAAATTGCACGATCAGCATATTTGATGCACCGCAGCCTGCAGCCGCAAACACGATTGATGGCGTTTTACAAACCCACTAAATGAATTGATGCTTCATCCGGTGAATCTCACTTCATTCATACTGATGAGTGAACGCGTGTCCTCTTAAACCGCTCACGGGGAAAATCTGAGTAGCGCACGCGTGATTCATCCACGGCTCAGCGCGCAGCAGCATCCGTATGTGACAGAGAGAGGAAGGTGATTTATGGAGCTGTTTGTTATTCAGAGTTTGCCCTTTGCTGCTTATTACTTGTTTAAACAGCGTGTGTGACAGTGGGCAAACTAATGAGAATCTCACAAAAACACCTTCAGGTCAGACATCCTCCTCAAAATTAATTGTAAAATATTATTTATTATTATGTGTAGTTTATAAAAAAAAATTAATTATAGCAATAATTGTTTGTGTGTTTTGTAGAAAATATCTGAACTATTAGAATGTGTATTTTTTTCTCCAAATAGATTATTATTTATTTTTATGTTTAGTTTATAAATAAATAAATACATTTAAATATAGAAACGTATATATTCTTCTTCTTTATATGTAGAAAATATATATACTTTTAGGATGTGGTGTATTTTGGTAATTAATAGAAATTATTTATATATATATAATACATACATATATATATATATATATATAATACATACATATATATATATATATATATAATACATACATATATATATATATATATATATATATATATATAATGTGTGTGTGTGTGTGTACTGTATAAACAAAAGATATTTTTTACTTTTACATATTTAAAATTATTAATAAAAAACTTTTTTGCATTAAACTAATAGGAGTAATTTTATTTAAAATGATTCCTATTAATTGCTAGGTTGTTGTTAGGTTGTAATTAATTAATTATTATTATTATTAGTATTATTATTTACATTTCAATCAGCACAAATTAAAGAAAGTTTTAATGTTGTATAAATAATTGACTTAAAAATTATTTACATATATTTTATATAAAATGTAAGTAAAATTGAATTAAAGTAATTTGTTTTCTTACGTTTTCATCAGATTGAAGTAAAGAAAGTTTTAATATTGTATAAATAATTGACGAAATTGATTTATACGAATTTTTTGCATTACATTAATAGGAGTAATTTTATTTTAAATTATTCCTATTAATTGCATTACAGTTTTTTTTTTTTTTTTTTTTTTTTTTTTTTTTACATTTCAGTCACCATAAATTAAAGTTTTAATATTGTATAAATAATTGACAAAAATGATTTATTTAAATTTACATGTATTTTCAATTATTTACATATAAATTATTTACAATTTTAATAATACACTTTTTTTTTTTTTTTGCAATACACTAATAGGAGTAATTTTATTTTTTATTATTCCTAATAATTGCATTACAATATTTATTTTCTTTTTTACATTTCAATCACTAAATCACTAAATTAAAGTTTTAATATTTTATAAATAATTGACATTAAAAGTATTGACATATTTTAAGTAACATGATTTGCATTTCAGTATTTTTTTTATATCAATAAATAACTGATATAAAATTATGAATTAAAATTGATTTACATATATTTACAATTACTGCCATAATTTACAATTTTACTAATTAGCTGTCTTTTGGATTACAGTAATGGGAATTTGGAACTAATAGGAACTAATAGGTGTTTAGTTGTCAAGAAATAAAAAATATTCTTAATATTTTAAAATCAGACTTAATTTTCTTTATGCACAATATAGATTCTTGTTTTTTTGGGTTGAAATATGATCTGAATGTGTTCTTGACAGATCAATAAATCTGGCGTTATTTTGTGTCAGTGCACAGTGTGTTTTTATGATTAAAACCTACTTTATGTCCTCTGTAGACTGGAGAAGAAGATCAGAGATGGATCTTGAGAATAAATGTATGTCGGCGCGACAGAAGAAGGTCAGTGAAAGTGGAGCGTCGGTCCTGAGCTCTTCAATCATTTATGGCTCTGACAGAGTGCACTATTTTCTTCTGCATCCTCGTCTCGTCTCTTCCAGAGTTTTCTTTCCGTGCGCGCTCATCCCGCGCATCCGTGCGTGTGCTAGTGTTGCCACGGTAACCACAGTGAACGGTGCGAAGCTGCTACATCATTTCCTGGCGCTGCTCGCGCTGCCAACAGTGTTACTAGCCGCACATGTCTCAATCTGTCTATTAGTTTCTTTCTTTCTTTGTTTCCGTGTCCTGCTGTTTCTATTGTCAGACTTATTCATTGTTTGATGGGTGATTCACACTTCATCTCTTCTCTTTTTTCATCCTTTTTTTCAAATTTATTCAATTATTAGAAATGTTTGTCGCTATTGTTCGTATTCAGAAACCCATCGACTGCATCTGGGGTCTAAAATATCTTGTTGGTGAAGCTCTTTTAACTTAAACCAGTGAGTGACTACTTAGGAACCACAATGAACACCCTAGCAACCACATAGCAACACCCTAACAACCAGGACATCTTAGCAACCACTCAGAAAAACATATCAACATGAGCCATATCAAGTGATTTAGACATCATTGAAATATCTGTTTTGATCTGGTAAAAAAAAACACCTAGCAACCACACGAAACACCTTAGCAACCACATAGCAACACCTTAACAACCACTCAGGACACCATAGCAACCACTCAGGAGTCTGTAGCAACGTAAACCATATCTGGATATCTAGATATTATTAAATATCTTTGTTTACTTGGTAAGAAAACACCTAGAAACTACACAGAAAACCTTAGCAACCACATAGCAACACCCTAACAACCACTCGGGACACCTTAGCAACCTCTACGAAGAACAAATCAACATGAGCCATATCTAGTAATTCAGATATCAAAGAATATCTATTTTGATCTGGTGAAAAAATACCTAGCAACCACACAGAACACCTTAGCAACCACATAGCAACACCCTAACAACCACTCAGGACAACTTAGTAACCTCTACGAAGAACATATCAATGTGAGCCATATCTAGTAATTAAGATATCATTGAATAATTGCTTAGATTAGGAAGAAAACACTTAGCAACTCCACAGAACATCTTAGTAACCATCTAGCAACACCCTAACAACCACTTAGAATAGCATAGCAATGCGAGTCATATCTGTAGATCTAGATATCATTGAATATGAAAGAACCACTTAGCAACCATCCAGAACTTCTTAGCAAACACCTAGTAACCACACAGAACACCCTAGCAACCACATAGCAACACCCTAACAACCATTTGGCACACCATAGCAACCACTCAGGACTGCATAGCAACATGAGCCATATCTCGAGATTTAGATATCATTGAATATCTGTTTTGACTTAGTAAGAAAACACCTAGCAACCACACAGAACACCTTAGCAACCATATAGCAACACCCTAACAACCGCTCAGCACTCCTTAGCAACCAGTGATTAATATCTGGTAACCACCTAGCAACACCCTAACAACCACTCACAAGAGCATAGCAACATGAGTCGTATCTAGAGATCCAAATACCATTGAATATCTGTGTTGACTTGGTAAGAAAACACATAGCAACCACCTAGCAACACCCTAACAGCAACTCAGAAGAGCATAGCAACGTGAGTCATATCTAGAGATCACAGAATATCTGTTTTGACTTGGTCTTGTAAGAAAACACCAAGAAATCACTTAGCAACGCCCCAGAACAACTTAGCAATTCCCTAACAACCACTCGGGACACCATAGCAACCACTCAGGAGTACATAGCAACATGAGCCATATCTAGAAATCTTGATATCACTGAATATCAAATAGTTTTGACTTGGTAAGAAAACACCTAGCAGTGCCACAGAACACCTTAGCAACACCCTAAACATTTGTGCATCTCAGAGCAACACTGCAGTGTTTCGTTCCTGAATGAATCAGTTTTTGAATGAATCATTTGAGTCAGTGATTCACTGATCCATAGATGTCACTTGTTTAGTTTCTAAATGAATCAGCTGTTTTGAATGAATGATTCAGTAAATCACTTATTAAAAGAGGAACTTGCTGCCACCTACTGCAGTTTTAGCAGAATATAGTTTAATTATCAGTAGTGAAAAATCCCAAAATATAATTCTTTGTCAATATTGCACACCCCTAGCCACTACATGTGCATTTATCTGTGTATTTGTGTGTGTGTGTGTGTGTGTGTTGGTTCCCACAGGTGTAGAGTCTCAGCGGTCAGTGAAGGCTGTGTAATCTAAACCTGTAAAGTCAGAACTGAACAAATGGATCGTCCTCCATATAGAGAGCAAATGAACTTACTAATTGTGCTCGGCTCTCATTGGAAATGTGGAGAGACTCTGTCTTTGTCTTGAGCACAGACGCCGTATAGATCCCGTGAAACTGATACAGACAAACCTCTACAACACGATCTTTTAAAGAGAGATGGAGGAAACCCATCCTGAGCTCTTTAGAAGCTTTTGAAACTTTGCTTCAGAAGAGCGAATCACTTTATTGTTCTGTTTATTTTGACATGAAACGGGTCTGTTTGATCTGATGTCTTTCAGATGATGCACAACCAGGATCAAACGGAGGGTTTGTTGAACTGAAGGTTGTGAGGAAGGACATTTGCGTCTGTGCTTGAAGCGACAGCTTCAGTGTGAACGAATGCAGAGCGACAGAGCCGTAAGTCAAGCCTACAGACGCACAAGCGCCTGTCATGAACACACACCGCTGCAGGGAAGGGCAGAATACAAACACAGAAACACACATCATGGATCAGGCTCGCTTAGATGGGATATGTCTTATATTAAATTACCAAAATGAAGAAATCCAATGACGAAGCAAATCTTGTTTTTGTGAAAGGTGCAGTTTTACTGAGCCAGAGACTGATTCAGCTCATATGTGATGCTGTATGTGGCACAATGATTCAGTCAGAAATAGAAATGAAAAAAAAAAAATAAATAAATAAAATGAATATACCTGAATTTAAATTTCACTATTTAAAAAAAAAAAATACATTAAAAAAATATATAAAGTTGCATATATGATGTTGTACAGTAAGCACAATGTGGCACAATGAATTAGAAAAATGAAAATAAATAAATGGAAAAAAAATTAAATGAAAAAAAAAAACAATTATTTACTTAATAAATAAATTAAAAAATAAATTTATTATATTGTAAGTGGTACACTGACTCTGTCAAAAATATAGAAATAAAAAATTCCCCCAAAATATTTTAAGTGGCAAGTGTAAGTGGCACAATGACCCGGTCAGAAATATGGAAATTAAATAATCTCCAAATAGGTTTTAATATATGTATATAAAATTATAATACCTGAAAAATAAATTAAATAAAAAAAGGTATATATTATACTGTAAGTATAACTGAAATAAAATTGTTAATTAAAAAAATACATCTAAAAAATATATTACAAATATGTATGTAATGCTGTAAGTGGCACAATGAAATACATAAAAAAATAATATTTATTAAAAAATAAGTAATATACAATTATAAATGTAATATATTTATTATATTTATAAATATAATTTTTAGTATTAAATATAATTGAATATACGTCTATGAATATATATAATAAACACTCAATATATACAGCTACATATAATTCATTTTATTAAAAAAATTTAAAATAATGCAAAAATTACACAAATTAAATATATATATATATATATATATATATATATATATATATATATTCAATTATATATATTTAAATATATATAATTTTTAATGAATTATAATTTAAAAAAATGCAAAAACAGAATAAATTACCATTTGTAATAATGTTTTTTATTGATTTATTTTACATGTTTATCTACAGTTGGGAATAGATGTATAAAAACAACACATATTAGAAAGTCTTAATGAAATACAGTCATCCAAAATGGATAAACACTTTTCCTGTTTTCGACATGGTTCATAATGTAACATGAGCGTGTGTGTGTATCTATATGAGAATATATTGCAGTAAACAGTGTGTTTCTGAGGTCACGCCGCTGTTTGTCTGATAGTCACATTAGTGCTTCAGCTTTCATCTTCTCATCTGATGAGTGAAATGATCCAGACTCACAGATGAGCAGAAACGAGAGATGCGTCTGATAAACGCAGCATGTTTGATGTGTGAAATGTGATGCATATAAAAGGAGCGCTCTAGTTAGTCATGTTGCTTTAAGGCCACAGGACCAAACATGAGCTTGTGTGTGTGTGTGACAGTAAATAGCCTGCGTGTTAATGGCCCACTGGGAACGGAGGAAGTTCATAGTCATTAACGGCCTTCGTGACAACACCGAGTGGCTTAATTACTTAATTGGGCCTGAACCCGTGGTTAAGTGGCGATTTAATTGCAGAGCGGAGAGTTTAATACATGTTCTGCTGCAGTGTTTTGCTCTCAAGTGCCTCTGAAGTGCTGCTGCCATTGTGCCTGTGAGTTTACAGATGATTTTCTCTCTCCTTACCGTGTTTTCGGGGAATTGGTTATAAAATGCAAGCCTCTGCTGCATATTAAAGATGCTGTGCATGATAGAGATCACTCAGGTTGAATGTAGGGAGACGAGAGATGATATTATAATTCCCGCTGCGACTTCGGAATATAATTATTGTCCATAAAGGACAGACGCATAAAGAAGCTTTATACCCAATCATAAAGAGGAGCTCCTCACGGACCGGATAATGACCGTCCTTCACCTGCTGCGCTGGGATCAGTTTCCTCTGCAGCTGTAGTGAGGTGTTCTCATGCAGGAACTGACCCTGGATCAGTGGCGTATGAGCTGCTGCGGGTCATTAGTATTCATCAGGCGCTCTGTGTGTGTGTGTGTGTGTGTGTGTGTGTGAGTGTGTGTCCTCTGAGTCTCTGCTGGTGTCGTTCCAGCGCTGGACTGAGTTTTAATTAGCCTGAGCAGCTCTAATAACGCCCACACCGCCGCGCGTCTGTTTCACACACTTGTGTACTTTATTGGCACACAAAATCAGCCGTGCGTTGCCATATTTGTTCAACTGTTTCAAAGATTTTTTTGGAAAACCTCACCAAATTTGGCTTAACGTCTACCATTGGTTGAAAAATAAATATGTTTGAGAAAATTGCATTGTTAAATTACATTACATTATGACATTATATTACATAATCACATTATATTATAATTATAAATAAATATGGAAATTAAAACAAAATATTTAATATACTTACTTATAGTTACGTATTTAATATACACTATGTAGTAAAAAAAAAAGGCACAATACTAAAAATGATGGTAGTAAATATGGAATTAAAATATGGAAACATTTATATTATATTATATTATATTATATTATATTGAAATAAATTTGGAAATAAAAACAAAATTGCATATTTAAAATACTTAATTATAATTCTGTATTTAATATAATATACTTTATGTATTAATAATAATAATAATAATATAATAATAATAATAATGAAAGTAATGGCACAATACTAAAATAATGGTAATAAATATGGAAATAAAAACAAAATTGTGTATTTAATATACTTATAATTACATATTTAATATAATATACATGATGTATTAATAATAATAATGATAATAATGAAAGTAGTGGCACAATACTAAAATAATGGTAATAAATATGGAAATAAAAAATGGAAAAAAATAAATTGCATATTTAATATACTTAATTATATTATAATTTAATGTAAATAATTTAATTTTATAATTAAATTATAATTATGTATTTAATATAATATACACAATGTATTGACATAATAATAATACAAATAATGAAAGGCGCAATACTTAAAGTTTCTAATGAATGTTATTATATTATAAATTATAATAAAGTTATATTAAAGTATATTATATTATATTATGTTGGAAACAAAAACAGCAAAATATAAAAAAGGCCAAAATGTATTTTAATATTTAATTATTAAATAAATATTAAAATACATTTTGGCCTTTTTTATATTTGATATACTTTATATACCTTTTTTATATTTTATTTATATATTTTATATACTTACAGAATGCATTTGTAATAATAGTAATAATAAAAATTAATAAATAAATAAAATAAATATAATAAAGTTGTATATTATAATAAGTTATATTATATTATATTATATTATATTTATTATATAGGAATATGGAAACAACAACAGCAAAATAAAAAAAGGCCAAAATGTATTGTAATATTTAATTTAATATGCTTACAGAATGCATTTATAATAATAATAATAATTATAATTATAACGTAATGTCATAAAAAGATTGTATTAATGCTAATGTTATTAATTTCTCTATATATTGTCACAATATTTATTTATTTATAATAAAATAATTTATAATAATAATAATAATTACTTCGTAATAAGTGACGTCACAATACTATCAATACTAATAGTTGTTTAAATTGTTTTTATATTATTTTATATATATTATCACTAGCATGTTTTTCACATGAATTTCTTGGTCTTGAAGTGTCAAAGTATATGAATGTGCTAATTGAACGGTACAGCAGTAGGCTGTGTATTAAAATACTGTGTTATTACCGTCTGCTGAATTGCTGCTAATTCCTGATGAGTTATAAACGTCCTTCATGCTGTTTGTTGAGTCTCTCCTGACCGAAGCGTTCAGTGTTTGTGTGTAAACAGTGATCTGTTTGAGCTCCAAACGACACAGAAACAGGACGAGGGACACAAACCAGCTGAAATCCTCCAGTGAGGTGTGTGTTTGTGTACATTCACAGTCATCACATCACTGAGCGTTAACTGACATCCACTTCCTTCATCACACACTTCAGCATGTCTGATTTATACTGTAGAATAGCTCAGCCTGCATGTTTTGGAACCAACATTCAAGATTATTTTTATACATTTCTTGTTGACGTGTCTATGACTGTTTTGTCTTTCCAAAACTAGTAACATCTCATCACAGTGACGTCAGACATTTGGTCACGTGAAATGTACTGTCCGTAAACATAAATGTATTTTCCAGGTACGTTTGATTTATATTGCTCATGTCATTGTGGTCAGAGCTGCTAGATTGTGTTTTTATGTGTTTCCATCTGAAAGCCCTGAATTCAGTCCTTCACAGACCCACAATCCCGCTGTGCTCAGCGCCGCTGTCGTTCAACGGCACACACGTTTCACTCCTAATTAACTCTCAAACGGGCCTGAACATGCATGAAGGGCAGAGACACAGCGGGACTGATGCATGATGGGAAATGAATGACAGCGGTCAATCAGCACTAACAGACCCATGTTTCATTATTCACATGCAGAAATAAATTCATCAGGGATCTGGTGTGTGTGTGTGAGAGAGAGAGAGAGACGCACACCGGCGTCCTCTAGAGACACATCTGCTCGGTTTCCCATGATGCAGCAGAAATGCTGACACGTCTGAATTAATTCCCAAGTGACGTCACAGCAAGGACAACGACAGCTAGTGCTAACAGAGCAGCCATATATATATATATATATGGGTGAAAAGTAAAATAAAATATATATTAAAAAAATTAAATGACAAATATTGATTTCAGTTGGAATAACATGCACTGGAAAAATCTTAATGATTTTTTTATTATTTATGTTATAATCATTTTGTATATATAATTATTTTTTATATGAACTTATTTCTAAATATATATATATTTGATAATTTAAATGCACCAATATAACAATGCATATTAATATTAGCTATAACATATTTACCTAAACGTTTTAATATGTAAAAAAAAGCTGAACATTTTAATACATAAAAAAATGATAACTTGATATATATGTTACAATGTTACAATATAATTACATAGTGAGTTTAAACAAAACATTTTAATGCATTAAAACAGTTATATTTAAATATTATATTTGTAATGAATAATATTTGTTATCATTATATATTTATAATTATTTTAAATATACCACCACAACAATACACAGTAATATTGCTTAACCTAAACATTTTAATCCATTAAAATAAAAATATAATAAAATATAAAACAATAAAAATGTGAATGATTTTAATATCATTTTTATATATTATCTGTATTATTTGTTATTTAACTTAGGTTATTTCTAAAGTATAAAAATAAAGTATAAAAATAAAAAAATATTATATTTTTAATAAGTATATATTAAATAAGTATATTTTTAAAAGAAAGTGTATATATATATAAATATTTATAATAATTGATTTCTTTTGATTATTTTTATATTATTTATATTAAATATTTATATTTAATTCATTAAATGCACCAGTATAGCAATACATATTAATAGTAGTTTATAAAATAAATACCTAAAAATTTTAATTTGAAAAAAAAAAAAAAAAAAAAAAAATATATATATATATATATATATATATATATATATATATTTTTTTTATGTATTCATACAACAATACAATGTAATACTGGCTAACAAATGTTTTACTTAAATATTCTGATGAGCTAAAAATAACTTTTATTTTAATAATTTTTTATAATAATTGATTATGTATGATAATGATGTTTATCATTTTATTTTGTGGCCTCAGTTTTCTTAAGCGTTCAGGAGTGAATCACAATTTCTCAAGATTTTCCTCCTCCGTCGAAGTGCACAGACTGAAGTCGGTGTAGTCGTTTGATTTAAAGCTTTATGTGTTGATGATTAAAGTTGTGCAGCGTCTCGATAGGATCATTATTGTTCAGTGGAGGTGTTTTATTCTCGGATGCAGGATTTGTTTGCAGACGACGGTCTGGAGCAGGAGCGGCTGCTCTGTTTCTGTCTCGTCGTATTTCTCTCATGTGTGTTTTGTAGCGATTGAAGAGGATGTGTTTGGCCGTGGGCAGGATCAGATCTGTGGTTTTGAGCTCGAGGGACTCTGACATATGGAGGACGTGACTGATCCGACGGGTCCGGAGAGAGAAATCGGCGGCGGCGGCCGACACTGGTTTGGTCCTGTAGTTGATGTCAGGCCCAGAGCGTGTGTTTTATGGTTTCTCATAACCTCCGTGCGTCATTTCGCTGTGTTTTGTTGGTTTGTCTTTGTGCATTTGTGGAGAGGTGATTTAGGGTGAGTTACTCCGGTCTGATCCGGTCCAGACCCGTTCGAGCTGGTCTTTCAGCTCATTCTCTGAGCTCACAAATACAAACAGGACATTTATATCTGTAATTTAATACACCAATAAACTCGAAAAAGTGTTTGCATCAGAGTAAAGGAACTCTAGCTGTTCATCTCATCGGTTTACAGCTGTATTTGTATTTTTCATTTATTTTTATTAAAATACATATTTTTTTGTCCCAACAGCAATGGGATTATTTAGCTTTTACTATAATGGAAAGCTTTATAATATAGAAATATATGTTAGAAATATGGAAATAAAAACAATTAAATTGTTAAGAGGACCAAAATACTATATTGTATGCGTTTACCGTTTGATGTGATCTGGGCCAGATGTACTACTAATGTAACTATTAAATATGTAATGAAGTTCATAAATATGTACAAAAATTAAATTTATATGTATGAATAATAATAATAATAATTTAATTTTAAAAACAAGATTTAATTTTAAATTCAAGAAATAAAAAAAAAAATATTTTTATTTAAATAATGTTATATAATATAATTTTTTTTTATTTTGTTACAAAAATATTTTGTACATTTAATTACATATATATATATATATATATATATATATACATATAAGTACATATATATTATAAATATTTTTAATTATTTAAGTTTATTTGTTTAAAAACAATGCTGTTGCTATTAAAAAATGATATTATTATTAAAATTATGTAATACATTGTTTAATTTTATAAAAAATATATTGTACATTTAAATGTGTGTATGTATATATATATATATATATATATAAAAATATTTTTTATTTTAATTATTAAAATATTATATTAATTATTATATTTAACTTCCTTTGTTTAAAACAGCTATGAATTAAATATAATAATAATAAAAATAATGTTTAATTTTAATTACTTTCTTTGCTTAAAAAAACAAGATTTCATTTTAAATTCAAGAAATTAAATGAAAAAATAAATATATTTTTATTATTTATTTATTTTTAAATAATTATTAAATAATGTGAATTATTTATTATTAAATAATGTGAAAAATAATGTAATTTTGTAATAAACATGTACATTTAATATTTATGTATATTATAAATATTCTGTAATTTTAATTGTTTAACTTCTTTTGTTTAAAAAGGCTGCTGTAGATGCTGATCTGTGCCTAATAATAATAATAATGTATTACAATATATTTGAAGTTATTATATTTTTTCAATTTTAATTATGTAATTTCCTAATAATTTATTAAGTAATTATTGTTAAAATATTGTTATTATTATTGTCCATAGAGATATATATAATGACATATATTTTTATTTGTTTTATTTAATTTTAATTTAATTGCTTAAAAAACATTTGACCCAAAATTATTATTTTATTGTTTTCTGACAAGACAAATGGATGTTACTTGCTGAATTAAATAATGTAATGGGGTCATGTGACATTAGTTATGGTTGCACATTGGTTTTTTATATTTTTAGAAACTGTAGCAGACTTAATGAAGTTATCATTCGTCTTTGAGACCTTTTATTTAAAAAAAAATGTACTAATAAAAATTAAGTTCATTTAAGCTTACAACAAGAACACATATCTGCCAATGGGCTCAAAAATAAACTACATTTAAAAGTGAAATAAGTTTATTTTTCTTACTAAAGAAAACTTGGTTGAACATGTATCTTCAGTCAAGAATGTTTAGATATCTGTACTGGAAAACAAGACAAAAGCACAATCAGTCCATGAGAATCAGATGAGATTTTTCTCTTTTTCTATGGATAGATTCCAAGCGCGTCCCAGAAGTCGCAGATGTCGTCGCGTGATCCTGTCTGCGCGTGTGAATGCAGCGTGAGGTTCATGATGAGCCAGCCGCCGTTAGACGTGTACCGCGGCCACGACGGCGGACGCTGCTGCCGGCAGAAAGCGCTGGCGTCGGCGTGTGATCCGGGGTCGCCCGTGTGAGCGAACGCGCCCCAGTAACACAGCATGCGGTTGGACAGCAGCCGCTCCGCCTGAGTCATGCTGAGGTTCGCCGCCGGCGCCGAGTCGAACACGAAGGGCAGCTCGGCGCCGTGACACGCGTGGCGGTAACAGAACGTCAGACCCGACCACACGCGAGGATCGCTCATCACGTGATCGAACACGTACATCCACACCGAGCTCCCGGACGACACGCCGGCTCGGGCCGACCTCCGCGACGGACACAGGAAGATGTAGTCGGTCACAATCTGGAAGGTAAAACGACTATGTGTCTTATGCTCAGCAAGGCTGCATTTATTTGATCAAATATACAGTAAAAATTGTGAAATGTTATTAGAATTTACAAGAACTGTTTTCTATGTGAATATCTGTTCAAATGTAATTTATTCCAGTGATTGAAGTTGAATTTTCAGCATCATTACTCCAGTCTTCAGTGTCACGTGATCCTTCAGAAATCTTCAGAAATTTTATTATGCTGATGAAATTATTTAATAATTAATATTTATTTATTGAAATAAATATTTAAAATATTGAATGTATATTAAAATAATTATATTAGAAATCTATAAATAAATAAATATAAATATAAAAAATTAATAAATACAGTAGTGTTTAAATAATGCCTCAAAAATACTCACTGTCTAAAAGGCTAAATAGTTCAAAAGAACAGCATTTATTTGAAATGTTAATGTTAATTAATCATTAAAAATTAATATGAATTGTTTAAAAGTAAATCTAAAAATATGAAATAACTTTACACGTAATACTAAAAATCTATAAATAAATATTATAATAATAAATAAAGTTTTTTTTTTTTTGCGTATAAATAATAATAAAATACAGCGGCCCCATTTAAGAAAAAAAAAGTTCAAAAGAACAGAATTTATTTGAAATTAGAAATCTTTGTAATGAATAAAATATGAATACATGATTTAATAATTAAATTATGTAATTAAAAATAAATATAAAAAACGAAATATTTAAAATTATATTTAAGTTGATAAATATAAATATTTTTAAAAATCTAATACATACTGTAATAGTGTATAAATAATACTAAAATATCACAGCTGGGTAAGGCAGCACAAGCAGATTTTATTTAAAATAAATCTTTATAATTTCTAAAGTATTAGTCAATTATTAAATATTAATAATGTATTTAAAAATATAAAACAAAATAATTCTATATTAAATTGTATATTAAATAAATATTTAAAAATAATATAAAACATAAAAAAACAAATATTAAAAAATACTATAATGCAAGCATAAAATATAAAATATAAATACAAAATAAATATAAAAAATACTATAATAATATTAAAACAAATATAAAACTAAATAATTCTATATTAAATTATATTTATTAAATAAAATTATATATATTAAATATTTAAAAATATAAATATAAAATAAATATAAACAAATCATAGTATTACAAAACAAACATGAAACTAAATAATTATATATTAAATTATATATATATTAAATTAAATTAAATTAAATTATATAAAAATATCACTGCTGGGTAAAAGGCTGCAGCATTTAGCCAAGAGACAGAAAGTCATTGGATCTCTCAGTGTGAGTTTGTGTTTGTGCTGAAAGTGATCTGTGAAGAGTTTCAGACCGCAGGCGCTGGACTCTCTCTCTCTCTCTGTGTGTGTGTGTGTGTGTGTGTGTGGTCACTATCTGATAAGTGTGTGGTTACCAGGTAACAGACAGAGATACTTAACCTTCAGCGACACGATAAAAAAGCTGTAAACAGGTGCTGATCAGCCTGACAAACTAAACGCATCTCAGCACTGCTGCTCACATCTGTCTGAGCTCGTCATATTCAATATACCGTCTGTTCACACACACTGAGCTCGTGTCGGCTGTCCCGCGGGTTTCTGTGTGAGCTCGATGAAATGAGGTAGGTACTGATCACACAGGGCCGTCTGTGTCACTTTAGGAATAAATGCATAGATTTACTTCATTAATTATGAATGTCAGATTATGGTGACCTTTGACCTCTCGGGTGAACTCTGCTAAAGTGGCACAGAATAACTATTAAATATTAAAAGACACAGTCATTGATTGAGATCTCAGTGGCAGAGGAGTAAATCACAACACTCACTGAACTACAGCGCATTCTTGTGGACAGAAGAGGAACGATTTCAACACTTCCTTAAAACTACTATAAAAACACCATTCCTAATGCCTATAATACAAAGATTTGTATTTAAAAACTTAAATATTTGAATAATAATAATAATAATAATACTTATTATATATATATATATATATATATATATATATATATTTATATTATTTTAAATTTTAAAGATAAACCAATTTTAATTATTGTAATATAAGATTTTTTTAAGATATTTTATAGATTTTTTTTATTGTTTAAATAAATGTAAAAAAAAACAAAAAACTTTTTGCATTGCAGTTAAATGAGAATTGGGAATAAAATGCAAAAACTCTACCTGTACAGGTAATAATAATAATAATAATAATAATAATAATATTTTTGTATCATTTAGATTTTTTTATTTAAAGATAATTAAAGCACACTTTCAAACATTTTTTTTATAATTGTAATATAAGACAATTTTTTTTATTTTTTTATTTAAATTAATTAAAACTGCCAATACACTTTTTGCATTGCAATTATATGAGAATTGGGAAAAAAATGCAAAAACTTATTGTTATTATTATTATTATTATTATTACCTGTACAGGTAATAATAATAATAATGATAATAATAACAATAACAATATCATTATTTTGCATGAAAAAAATTAAGGATAATTTATTATCATTTAGTTTTTTGTTTCATTTTATTTTAAAGATAATTAAAGAACATTTTTTTATTATTGTAATATATAAGATTTTTACAAGATATTTTGTTGATTTTTTTATTTAAATAGATTAAATTATTATATACTTTATGCTTTGCAATTAAATGAGAATTTAAAAACACTACCTGTACAGCTAATAATAATAATAATAATAATAATAATATCATTATTTTACATAAAAAAAATGAAGTATATTTCAGTATATATATTTTTTTACATTATTTTAAAGATAATTAATGCTAATTTTGATATGAAATTTTAAAAGAGATTTTATTGATTTTTTTTAATAAATTAAACCTAAAATTTAAAATTAAAAATAAAATTAAAATTATTAAATTTTTTTAAACCTATTTATTTAAATAAATTAAAATTAAAAAATGTTTTGCATTGCAATTAAAATGAAAGAATGCAAAAACTACCTGTACAGGTAATAATAATAATAATAATAATAATAATAATAATAAATATTATAGGTAATACATTTTAAAATATATAAATAAAAATAAAATATAATACTATAATATAAAGTATAATAGAGCCTCTGAAAGGGAATCAGGCAAAAATATGATGCTACAATACTATAATATGATTAAATATTAGCGTACGCAGAAACTCTTGAAGCATTTTGATGCATTTTAGCACCAGAATGGTGTAAAAATTAAAGTGGTGAAAAGTGTCTTTACGTGACCGATTCGACAGACCGATGACGTCCTGTCAGAGTCGCGGTACATGATTTCATTATGCTGAGAGTTGAAATGGTTGATGGGTAGTGATGTGGTGTGGCTAACCTGTGCTAGCATGTCCCTGCGGTCTGCGTCGGTGTAAAGCGGCAGGTATTTGCGCAGGATTTTGATGGCGTGTTGTTTGAAGATGGCCGTGGTGTAGACGGTGCACTCGACCGCTGAAACGGGCTTCATGAAGACGCCGTACACAAAGATCACGCCTTCTTCTGAGGTGGTTCCTGAAACACACAATAAGCAGTAAACATGGTCGAGTTTGATTTCACGCCGAAATTTAAAGACAGGACGAAACGGTACCGAGCAGCACGGGTTTGTCTTTCTGCCAGTGTCCTTTCTGAAAGGCGCTGACGGACTGCTCTCGGATCAGCTCTCCGTCCACATACGGACCCCAGCTCTCAAACTGCTCCAGAAAGCGGAAGGGATTCACCACCTTTGAGCCTGAGAAACACAATCAGCTTCAGCTGAACTGATCTATAATTGTCTGAGTGTTGTGTTTGTTGTGTTTGTTCTTACTGGATTTGATCTGTGCGTTCAGCACCTCCTGAGGACTCAGAGACTGGAGACACGTCAGGTCCAGCAGCGAGCAGTTTGCTGATTTAGCGAAGTTCTTCCCGAGCTTCAGAGACTCGTGTCTGAGGAGAAACAGCAGCGCTTGAAGACACGACACTCATCTGTACAGATACTGTACATGTGTGTATGTGTGTTTACCGTGTTTTCAGAGGGATGGAGAAGGGTAAACTCTGGAAAACAGCCTGTCTGAAGAGCGGTTTACTGCTCTGGATCATCAGATGAAGACTGACCGACTGAGCGCCTGCGCTCTCGCCGAAAAGAGTCACCTGAATTCACACAGACACACACACAAATTAAACTCACATTCTGCTATTTTATTTATTTATTTTCATTTAATTTAATTTAATTTACTTTAATTATTTTATTTGATTTATTCTGTAAAACTTTATTAGGATCTTCTAGTGAATTCCATGAAAACATCTATTTTCAGCCCAAAAGCAAAAGAACACAGAGAGAACCTATGTGTGGTTTGTTTGGTATTAAATTATTATTATTATTATTATTATTGTTGTTGTTGTTATTATTATTATAATTATTGTTATTGTTATTATTTATTTATTTATTTATTTATTATTTATATTATTATTATTATTATGTATTAATAAATTGAAGGCTATTTTAGTACCATTATATTTTTTTTACATTAAATAATTTTCATGATGTCTAAAGGATATTTTCATGCTAATTTCTTCTTATTTTTTACATTTTTATTTTAATTGTGGTTATTGGTGATTCTCATCAACAATCTCATTATTGTAATACAATGATGTTATCAGTGTAATTTTAGCATCATTGAGATATTATTATAGTTTTTCATTAACATTTTGAATTATTTTTTAAGTTCATATTTTCTGTTTTTTTTTTAAGTTTGTGTCATTTTGTGTGGATTTGTCATTATTATTAGTTTTAAAATATGTAAAATATATAGGTTCAGTTTTAGTTCTTTATATTTATTTAGTTATTTTTATTATTTTATTATTCATTTATTAACCCTGATTTAAATGAAAAATCCTTTTTTATGCACCAAATTTATTGAGCTATTTTAATAAATATATTTTTATTAATTTATTTATTTATTTTAACCTTAAAATTGTATTTTAATTTTATTTTTGGTCTTATCAATGGTGATTATCATTAAAATTCTTTAATTCTGCAATACAGTTGTTTTTATTTATTTATTTACTTTTTGCATTGCAGTTCCTGAGAATTACTGACACAGTGCAAACCCTCTAAATTCTAGGAATAGCTTTATCTTATATAATAATAATAGTATAGAATGTAAAAATGTTTGTTAATATATTATTAGCATTATTTTGCATAATGAAAATTAAGGATATTTTTAGTATCATTTAGATTTTTTTGACATTTAAAGATTACATTTACATTACATTTAAAGCACATTTTCAAACCATTTTTATGATAATATGACATTTTTAATACAATTTTATTGTTTTTCTGTTTAGATAAATTAAAGCTGGAAAACAAAATGTTTTGCAGTTACTGAAAATTAGGGGATGTCATAATGCAAAAACTATATACATATTTATATCTTAAGCTTTATGAATAAAAATATGCAAAATATAGTTTCTTTATTTTCCACTATTAAAAAAATAAGAAAGAACGAAAATATACTGGTAATTTTCTGCCAGGACATTATCCATTAATCCATTAATTTTATGGACATTAAACCTAAAACACAACTCAATCAAGTGGAAAATTAAAACAAACAAACAAACAAAAAAAAAAAAAAAGCAAGCAAACAAAAAACAAACAAAACAAAACAAACAACAACAACAAAAATTATTTTAAAAAATCAATACGAAAATTAAAATGTCTTCATATTAATACGTGCCCTATTTTTACGATTAGTTTTAGTTGATTTCTCACCCTGCTCGGGTCTCCTCCAAACACCGCGATGTTTTGTTGCACCCAGAGCAGCGCCGCCTGCTGGTCCAGAATCCCATAATTCCCCACGGCGGATGTTCGCGGGTCTTTTCCTGACACGAGAAAGCCGAACGCGCCTGCAGGGAAACACAATCAGTGCTGTGTTTGTGAGTTTCATTATTTAACTATTATTTAACAAACAGTGGCTCAAAGTCTCACCCAGGCGGTAGGCGACGCTCACGACCACCGTCTCTGTGAAGTTACTGATGTAACGGCCGTCGTAGAGCGGTTTGGAGGCGGAGCCCGCGATGAAATCCCCGCCGTGGATCCACAGCATCACCGGCAGCGGCTTCAGCAGCGGAGCCGCGAAATTCACATTTAGAGGAACAAAGACGTTCAGGTACAGACAGTCTTCACCCACCTGACGATTACAAATACATACTCTGCCATTATTTACTCGATATGCAGTTTAGATGATATATGCGCCATATTCCAAGTCATCTGAAGTCATCTGGTAAATAAATGCAGATATAATACATACATTACACGTTTTAACTGTTTTATTTTATTTAATGATTCTTTAATATTGAATAATTAATAAAAAAAAATCTGATTATCTGATTAAGAAATATGAAAAGTGTGCTTTAATAGTTTTGTAATGTAATGTAAATCTGTATGGTACTAAATAGCGTAAATTTTTTTATTAATTTAATTTTGTATTTTTGGGGGGTGAAATGTTTTCTTAAAATTCACCCATATATCCCCTATCCCTAACATCAATAAAATAGAAAATAAATGATGCAAAATAATAACAATAATTAAATAATAAATAAACAAGAAATGTTTTTCTGATTTTGATTTTTTTTTTTTTTTAAATATAAATTTTTGGGGGGTGAAAATGTTTTCATGAAATTCACCCATAGATCCCCTATCCCAAACAACAATAAAAATAAAATATAAATAAATAAAATATATATATATATATATATATATATACTTTGTGTATATATTATATGTTGCATAAAACATTAAATTAATATTTATAAATATACGTTTTAAAATTATATTTAATATAATTATCATTTATAATTTGTTATTTCCTTAAAATAATAGTTTAAAATGATAATAATAATTAATATATATTAACAAATTAATATAATATATTAGTAAATGACATTAAATATATTATAAATTATATATAAATTAAAATTAAATGAATTAAATTAAAAACATAAAATAAATATATTTATATTATTTCATCCTTTTGTATATTAAATATTTTATTATATATATTTTTTATATTTTAAAATAATATTTATAATACAGTAATGCTAAATAGAATTGTTACATTAAATTATTAAATATATTACTTGAAATTAAATATTACATTTAAAGATTTCAAGAAGAAAATGTTAAATTAATGCATATAAATATCTATTATATAAATATATCTATTCTGTGTATATATTATATATTTGTGTACTGCTAAGTGTAATTTACATGGCCAATAAACCTAATTCTGTGTAATCCAGAGAAAAGACTAAATACATGAGATGAAATCAATGCAAGTTCTTTATTCCTCTTTTTATGAAGCCCAAAATTTTTAGCTGTTTTCATAAGCCACAGTCTCAGTCCCTCCCCGTCCGTCTTTCATCACGTCCCGCTCACCTTCTTGGGACAGTCGTCAGAAATGGGTCCGATGCAGGCCTGCATGCACGCCGCTCTGGGATAGGTGGCGTCGTACACCTCTCTCCACGGCGTGACGGGACGCGGCGGTTTCCAGCGGGACGCCGCCACAGGAGGATCGGCGAACGGGATCCCATAAAACACATAGGACTTGTCCAGCGTCAGGCCCCGGATGGGCCCGTCTTTAGTCAGCAGTTTGGGTCCGGCAGCAGCTGAAGTGGTCTGTGGGTCGGTGAGCGGCTGATCTGAGATCAGTGCTGCTGAAGAGACGCTGCGCAGTAAAGCTGCCAAATTCATCTGATCATCTGACACAGATCCAGTGCTGATGAACACAGACGCCACTAGAAACAAACCCAAAACATGCATATTTACTCCCGCTGCTTCACTTTGCTCCGTTCGGGATGGCCTGAGACATGCTGGTCCAAAACTGGATGGACGATTGTTTAGTTCGAGCTGCTTCAGCACTTGTGACTCTGATTATGCTGCACACTGGGACTCACACTGTGTGTGTGTGTGTGTGTGTATAATGACAAACAGACTGTCTGTACTTTAGAAAATTAAATCACATTCATTCCCTTGGTCTTGATACTACAAGTTGAATCGGTGATTTGCTCTCTTAGACACAAACTTATGAATTAATTTCTATAAATAATACCATGTTACATGCAACATGCTCTTTAGTTATGACACTATGCTTACAATAATTTAATTACACTGACAACTAAAGAAAATGGTCTATATGAACAATTCAACTGAAATTTTTATCTTAAAATAATCATAACAAATTGCACTCTTCCAAACTCCTTTGTCAAACCAGTCCTTAAAGATTTGCTCTTATGTAAAATACACCTGCTATTTCAAATTACAATTTTATGTGGAGTAAAATTATGCTTGTTAACATTTTCCAGTACATGAAAAGCAGTTTCGATGGGTAAAAATTCCTCCTGTTCTTTAAAAAAGATGAACAGAAACACTAAACCATTTAGACTGTTCATCTCTTACAAACATTTGTAACCATCTTGACTTAATAACCCTGTTCCTTAGTCCAAAATTAATTACATTTAACCCTCCTTCCTCCGTTAACTTTACCATGTCACAGTTTTTTATTCCAAATAAAATTGTGATGAACTCTGTTTAAGTTGTAACCTGAAAACACAAAATACAATGTGTAGTGTAAAACTCGGGTAAGAAACCGAAAAAAAATCAACATAGAAAATTCCTTCAAAAATGTGGGGTACTAACTACCACTATACACTGCTTATAGTTCAAAATGTGTCGTTTCCTAGTTGATAAGAAAATGCATTAAATGCAATGGTTCAAAAACGGGTTGTATTTAGCAGGGTTGGGGTCAATTCAGGAATGAACTCAATAATTCAAATTCAAAGAAGGAAATGGAATTGGAATTCAACAACAATTACAGGAAACAGAGTTGGAATTGAATTGGAATTACAGGAAGTGGAATTCAATTCAGGGAAATTCCACTGAATTCCGTTTATTGCTGTTTCTAGCATTTATTTGTGATTGCATTTAGAGACATAGATTTGAACTTTATTTATGATGCTTTACAAATACCAAGTAATGTATGAAATGGAGTTGATCAAATGCAAGTAAATAAAAATGAGAACTGTACATTATGACTTAATAATTGAATGACAGTGGTGATACGTTTCTGGATGTACTGTACATTCAATATATGATTACCACATAATATATGTCTCAACTCACAAAAAAAAAAAAGAGTCATGTTCATTCATGTATTTCATTCACTTTTTATTGCATCGAATTATCATAATTTCCTGAAATTTGGCATCGCTAAGATTGCATCTCTCAGGCCTAAATATCTCAAGTGGAATTTAGTGGAATTTATTTGATTTCAGTTCTGTTTCCTGACATTCCAATTCAACTCCATTCCATTTCCTGGCAAGTTCCATTCCAGGAAGTGAATTGGAATTTACCATTCATTCTCAATTCAATTCATGAATGGCCCCAACCCTGGTATTTAGTGATGGGAAGTTCAGATCATTTTACCGACTCGGACCTTTGAGTCTCGTTCAGCAAAATGAACGAATCTTTTTTCGAGTCATTTCGTTCATTTTAGCAAAATATAATTAAAATGTTACCTGCTACCTCCCTAACACATCTACTGCTTACACAAACTATAATGCTGTAAGAAACAGAAAAGATTAATTCATTGTTTACCTGGGGCTTTAGTCTATGATTAGCTCACCTCACCTCTTATCAGACAAGTTTTCGGGTTTGAGTCGTTCGTTCATCACGTGACAGACCCATAAGGTGACTCTAAAAACCCGAAGACTCGAAACAGGTGAACTAATTCCAGTACAGAACCTAATAGGATGTTGCGCATGCGCGACTGAACGAATCACTCCCCGAGACGACTCGTTCGTCCCGAGTCACATTAAAGATTCGTTCAAAATGAACGAACGACCCATCACTAGTTGAATTACGTTCATTGTTCAATGTTGTATTAAAAAAGAAATGTGTATTATTTACATTTTAAAACTGTATTTATTTTTTAGTTTTACTAACAAACCTAAATTAACATTTCATAATAGCTTTCTTTGCTGAGATTTAAGTGATCTGATTGTGTATCCTGCAGGCAGTTTGCCTTGTGATTATGTAATGTCATCGCGCGATGACATTGTTGCCAAGTTGCCAATTGATCTACTTTAACAGAGCACTGTTCTTCGGGTTGAAGCGACCCAAATAACGTGATATTTAGCCCCTGCAATGCGAACCTCGCGTATTTTGCCCCCCGAAACGCGATTTTTACCGGGGACCCCCTTCGAAACGCCATTGAGCTAGTTTTGAGTAGCAATTGGACGGGTTTTGTTGTGTCAACCTGGCAACCCTGCGTCATTTAGCAACTTGGAGCAAAGAATTGTCTTGCCTTCAGCAACTTTCCCTGAAAACTGCTTGGCAACACTGTATTCTGCCTGACACAGTAAGCAGAGCAAAGAAAGCCAAGAAGTGTCAGTCATCATGAACCTGTTGCAGCTTTACGAGTGGATAGACATCAAGGGTGCTCTTATATTTTTGTGTGTGTTTATATTGCTGAGTGACTATATCAGAAATAAAGCGCCGAAGAACTTTCCTCCTGGACCATGGTCTTTGCCGTTTATAGGAGACCTTCATCATATCGAAAATGGCAGGATTCATCTTCAGTTCTCACAGGTAAATGCATTTCGGGCTTATATCTAACTAAACGCATCTGAAAAGTGGCTTTTAGTGGCTGCAAATAGCGGTAATCACGTCGAAAATGAATATACATGAGCTTCATCAGCTAGCTGTATCCACAACAAAAGCGTATTACAGTTACAGTTGCAAAAGGGAAATCAGCTGAACCTTGCTTTCTAGTCAGAATGTGTAATTCGGTTGTGACGCAGTTGCGGCAGGTTTGTTGCCAGAGCCTCGTGTTTCTTACATTTAAATGGAAAATTATGAAATTTTACGTTACATTTACGTTTAGTCATTTAGCAGATGCTCTTAGGCAAAGCGACTCACAAATGAGGACAATGGAAGCAATTAAAATAAACAAAACAGCATTATGTAAGTTTCAGCCTAACGCAGTACACGCAGCAAGGTTTATATATATATATAAAAATTATTTTATATATAAAATAAAAAAGATAGAATAGAAAAATAATAGAGCAAGCTAGTGTTAGAGGCCTTTTTTGTTAATTGTATAATAAATAAAAAGGACTGATATAATATAATTAGAATAGAGAAGCTAATGAGCTAGATTTTTTTTAAGAAAAGCAGTCAGTAAATGTTAAGTGCGCGTCTAAAAGAATCCCGTGTTAGTGGTAGAGTTAGAGGATCAAATAAAGATGAAGAGATGTGTAAAATAATGACATTTAGCTGTGGGAATATTAGCTAGCTTCCGCAGTAACGTGGCGTAACGTGATGCAACATTATCCTAAACATGTAAAATGAGTCGGCGCGCCAACATGTAGCGCCGTTGCGCTCTGGGTGTCCCGAGTTCGAGTCCCGGCTCGTGGACCTTTCCCGATCCCAACCCCCTTTCTCTCTCCCACTTCGTTTCCTGTCACTGCTATACTGTCCTATCAAAAGTAAATGCGAAAATATCAAAAATGGATCTTAACAACAACAAAAAACATGTAAAAACTCTCAGCAGAAATGATTCATTTTGATTTAAAAGCTTTATTGTCTGTCCCCAGTGGAGTGGAAAATTGTCTTTAGACAAAGGCTCAACAAACAATTCCAATAGTAATATCAATAGCAATTTAACATTACATACATCACTTTAAAAAATCATCTTTAAGATACCAATGGCGGTTGGTATACAGGACTTCTTATACTTGGCCTTTCTCACCAAAGGCATTTTTTAGGCTACAGTCTGCTAGACGGAAGTAGCCTATCTGAAAAGAACAATGCTGGGGATGGGAAGAGTCTCCCACAATAACAGAGGCTTTCCTTTTTAATGCCACAGTAGAGATCAGTGAAAAGTACTTGTTTTTCACCAGTTTTTTTACTCACCATGTTTATAATCCTTAAGCGTCTTTTTTGCTTTTAACAGAAGGAGAGTTAAACCAGAATACAATATTAAAAGTAAAAAAAGATTCAATAAGGGATTTATATACAGCTATTCCTTTTCAGTAAGGCCTATTAAAACTTGGCATTGATAAGCCTTTTTAACTCTTTTTCCACCAGCGTTTTTGAAAAAAGTTCCCAATCACCGCCAGCATTTTTGATCATTTGCACTCAAATTTCATGACTCCCAGATATTGTTGTGTGCCGTTGGTCTCCAATGCTCTGCACAGTTTTGCTCCAACCCTAATCAAACACACCTGATCCAACTAATCAAGGTCTTCAGGATTACTAGAAATATTAAGCAGGTGTGAGTTGGTTGGAGCTAAACTGTGCAGAGCTGTGGCCCTCTAGGAATTGAGTTTAAGACCACTGTTGTATGCTTGTATATCTGAACATGCAATAGCTTACATCAAAACGAAGAACAGAGCCTCTATACACTCTTAAAAATAAAGGTGCTTCACAATGCCATAGAAGAACCTTTTTGTCTAAATGGTTCCATAAAGAACCTTTAACATCTGAAGACCTTGACTAAATTGTTTTTTGCGGAACTAAAAATCAGTGTGCTTAAAAAAATCCCTTTTATTCTATCTTCAAGCATTTTTAACACTTGAATGTAGGTAAGTTTCATAAGAAAGCAACATTTGTTTTTTTTTTTAATCCAAGAGCCATATTCAGTATAATGATAAAAGCAAAGACGCATTAGATTGCTTGCATCATTTGAATGCTTTTTTTCATATGCGTTTGCTTACATATAAGATTGCTCATTTCTGCATCTGTGTTTTTAAACGGGACATTCTGGACTCATTCAGTGAACGCTGTCTGAATGAAGATAATACTTTAGTATACTGATTATATGCTGTTAATTCAGGAGCTCAGGTTCTGACAACAAATTACATTTTACAGTTTGCAGAAAAATACGGCAAGATTTTCAGCCTCAGAATTCTCGGATCAAGAATTGTTGTGTTGGATGGATATAAACTCGTGAAGGAGGTGTATTTACAACAGGATGACAACCTTGCTGGTCGACCTGTGTTACCTTTATTTTATGACATCGTTGGAGACAAAGGTCAGTCTAAAATATGAATGCCAAATTTGATATTGATAAGTAATCAATAAACTGTACAGGGTCTGTAATTGTAATCAGGTTTAGTTGCTGCCAGAGGGTATAAATGGAAGCAACAGAGAAGATTTGCACTCTCAACCCTTCGGAACTTCGGATTGGGAAAGAAAAGCCTGGAGCCGTCCATCAATCTTGAATGTTGCTTTTTGAATGAGGCCGTTTTAAACGAACAAGGTGTTTACTAAGCGTTACATACTGAAAACAATTGGAAATTGCATTTGCAATCAAAAGCACAGCGTGATTAACAATTTCTTTTTCAGGTCGGCCGTTTGACCCTCGCTCACTGCTGAGCAATGCTGTCGCGAATGTGATCTGTGTGCTTGTGTTTGGTAATCGATTTGAGTACAGTGACAATGACTTTCAGTCTCTGTTGAAGAACATCAATGAAGCTGTGTATCTGCAAGGAGGAATCTGTGCTCAGGTAAACATTTTTACGTTCACTTTGCTCTCTTTCTCTGCTCAGCTGCTTTTTGCAATACTGTGTTCCTGCAATACCAGAAGCTGCAGTTTCAGGACTGCAGTTCTACCCTAGTAAAAAAGTTATATATTTTAAGGGGCAGTGTATGTACACATCTACCCTATAATGATAAAAATCCATGCAGTGGTTTTTAATTAATCGGTAACAATATCCCCTTTTTCAAATCGAGCCATTCTCAGATGCCTGTCGGTGTGGCGTCACACCCACAGAGGCCGCTCCCACGATAGTTGATTGACATGAGCGTCTTACCTCAGACACACCTTAAATCAGCTGTAACAGTCCGACCTCCATTGTTTCAAAGCCAGAGCAGGAATGTAAGTTAGACAAGAATATCTCCGATTGAGCGATTGAGGTGTTGTGTTGCTGGATGTAATAATGAACATAGTGGTCGTCATTTACTCCCGACATCTGAGCCGCTGAAGCTGCAGTGGATTGTGTTTGTTTGTGAAGGGAATGCACCTCCCGATCTACATATATCCGTCTACGTTCGCGCAAATCATTCGTGATCCAGGCTTCACTTACAGCAGAAGTGAGTACAAGGGTTTTTTTTATGAACCTTTTCGATCGCCTTTCCTAATAATGTGCTAGTTAGCAAGTTTAGTGGCTAAATGCGGCTAAAGTAAACAGGCTCGTCAATCCACAGAGAGAAGAGAGGGGCGGGGTGAGCAGAGCTCATTTGCATTTAAAGGAACAATCCATCAGAATGGGTTGATTTTTGCAGAGCTCAGAATAATGATTTTGACAAGGTAAAAAGGGTGTTGTTTTATACAACCATTGAGAATTTTTAATAATATCAAATCTATCATTTTGACCCATACAATGTATTTTTGGCTATTGATACAAATATACCCCAGCAACTTAAGACTGGTTTTGTAGTCCAGGGTCACATATGTGAATTGGTGGGCGGGGCTAAACAGGCAGCGACGTAGAATCTGTGGGCGGGGCTAAACAGGCAGCGACGTAGAATCTGTGGGCGGGGCTAAACAGGCAGCTGTGGAACTTGCTAACTAGCACATTATTAGGAAAGGCGATTTGCAAAGGGTTAAATATTAGATTAAATATTTCAAGAGGGTTACCAACGGGTTTGTTTAGGGTAAGGAGTTGGTTAGGACAATAATTAAGTGTATACAATCAAAACAACTACATAATTCCCTAAAAATCATAATATACAGAATTGAAAAGCAAGTGCTATAAAAAAGGATGAGCTGCTAATACATGCATGCGTACATAGAATCAAATCAAATGAAAAAACTATAGTGTCCTAGAAATGCAGTCTTGAAAGTGCAGCCTCGTACTCGTGTTTTCTTCTTCTCTCTTTAGCTGTATAACATGTTTCCACGGCTCATGCGGCAAGTGCCTGGACCGCATAAGAAAATTTTTACCCTGTGGCGGGAGGTGATTGACTTTGTTCGAGAGAAGGTAAACACACACAGAGTGGATTATGATCCATCAAATCCTCGAGACTACATTGACTGCTTCCTTGGAGAGATGGAAAACGTAAGACCCTTTCTTAGGGGGACATCAGTACGTGCAATGCTCTGGTAATAACAATGTAATTGAATTGAAATGCCTCCCAATCATTTTGTTCAGTTGAAAGACGACACAGCCGCTGGATTCGATGTGGAAAACTTGTGCTTCTGTACTCTGGATCTGTTTGGGGCGGGAACTGAGACCACCTCCACCACTCTGTACTGGGGTCTTCTCTACATGGTGAAATATTCAGAGATACAGGGTGAGAGCTTATTATGGGAATTTGCATTCACGTGCACGAAAAATGTAAAAAAATGCTCACACTCTCCGTTTTGGCTTGGACTTTGTATCTTCAGCCAAAGTTCAGGAGGAGATTGATCATGTTGTGGGAGGGTCACGGCAGCCATCTCTATCAGACAAAGACAACATGCCCTACACCAATGCTGTCATTCATGAGATACAGAGAATTGGAAATATTATCCCAATGAATGTAGCCCGGGCTACTGTGGAAGATATTCAGATAGGAAAATACTCCATTCCAAAGGTTGGTCTAGTGATGTTTAATGCACTATATGGGAATTTAAGTCCACTTCCAAAACAAGGATTCACATATGTGCACCATATCAGTCCATTATATGGAGAAAAATGCTAATTTTTTTTCCTTAAAAAACATAATTTCTTTACGACTGAAGAAAGAAAGACATGAACATCTTGGATGACAAGGGGGTGAGTAAATTATATGTGAATCTTTGTTTTGGAAGTGGATTTTTCTCCATATAGTGGACTTCAATGAGGATCAACAGGTTGAAGGTCTACATTGCAGTTCCAATGCAGCTTCGAAGGGCTCTACGCAATCCCAGCCAAGGAATAAGCGTCTTATCTAGTAAAACTCTCATTTTCTTAAAAAATAAAAATGTATATACTTTTTCACCACCAATGTCACGCACAGTTCTTGTTTTAAATATTAGGGTAGGACCCTTTTTTACCTCCAACTTCAAAATCAAAATCGGCCAACTTTGTTGTTTTACCTTTTGTTATAAAGGCTTTATTTGCACGTAAGCTTTGTAAACACTGGGTCGGTACTTCTGCAGGATCTTTCCAACATAACTAAATAATACATGAGGTCGGGCTGGTGCAATTTTCGCGCGAACCGAAAATTGTCCGTCATTGATGGGATTTCTTTTATCAGTGACGGAAATGTCTGAAGGCCATTTTGATTCTATTTTAAATTGTAGCTGTAATTCCCACTCCTGTCCAGTTGGTGGCGAGTGAGCTCCAGTGTGGCAGCAGAGCAGGAGATACAGAACAAAAACGAAACTGTCACAAATGTTTTCCTATGCATTTGATTATGCACAGGCGAGTACACAGAAGCTACGATGATCTATCATGCCACATTAAAGACCGCCAAAATGGAATTTATTGTCTTGAATTTCTAAGGGAATTGACCGAATTTGAAATCTGAGATTTATAACAAAAGTATAAGGAAGACGTTCCATGTAACGGTACTGTTTATTCATGAGCTACAAACAGCATAGACCAAAAGATTGATTGTGATTTAAGAATCGGTTTTGGTTCATTAAAATGAGAAAATGATTTTTTTTGTTTACCCAGCCCTAGCATATTGTTGATTTTAAACACTGTGCTGTCGTCCTGTAGATTCATGATTAAAAATGAAAATGTGAACAAACATAAAAGCAATTACATGTTTTATTCTAATTAAAATATTAAAATTATAATGATGGGCAATAATAGATTGTGACTGAATTTTTACAACCCTGTAAATGACCATGTCATTTTGTCAATATTTATAGGCTATTAGTTATTTATTTATTTATGTTTTGAAAATGACTGACTGTTTCGCTAGATAAGACCCGGATTCCTTGGCTGGGATTGTGTATAACTCTTTGAAGCTGTATTGAAACCGCAAATTTCAGCCTTCAGCCCATTAGTCCCCACTGAAGTCCACTATAGGGAGAACAATCCTAAAATGTTTTTCTCAAAAATCTTAATTTGTTTTCGACTAAAGAAAGAAAGACATGATTATCTTGGATGACATGGGGGTAAGAAAAATAGCTGCAAGAAAGTGGAAAATTTCCAGTAAATTTGGGAAACATTCCAAAAATGTTGGAATATTCCAGGGATTTTTGAAAAGTTTCTGGAAATTTACTCGAAATTTTCCACCCCTTTGCAACCCTAGTAAATTAGCAGGAAATTTTGATTCTGGAAGTGAACTAATCCTTAAAACAATTGCATTTTTGTACTAGACATCTATGTTTGTAGTTTAAGCATAATAAGAGTATCATTTGACTTTCGCAGGGCACAATAGTGACCGGCAATTTGACATCCGTGCTGTTTGATGAGTCCGAGTGGGAGACGCCTCACTGTTTTAACCCGGGTCACTTCCTGAATAAAGAAGGCCAGTTTAGAAGAAGAGATGCCTTTTTACCTTTTTCTTTAGGTACAGGACAACTCTGTTTACATGAAAGTAATACAAAGATATAGGTTGTGCGATATATCGTCTTGAATATGTCAGAATTGTTTTTTAAATGAAATGCAACTTGATATTATCGAGTATATTGCAAAAAAAAAAAAAAAAAAACACCCACACACATACACAAGGGCTCGCAAGATTTCAAAATCTCTGGTAGCCCTTCAGCCAGGTGCTCTTCAGATTTTGATAGCACGAAGATTAATTTAACTAGGCCAAATAATAAAAATAAAAAGACTTTTTTTTTTTTATTTCTGAACGTCACAGAACGAATCAGTTGTTTGAACAAATCGATTGAATGAATGACTCAATGACTCACTTATGCATTGATTTGCTGCCACCTACTGGCGATTTTAGATTTATATTTAAAATATATTCCCCCCCCCCAAAAATTGTTTCAGATATCATTATTGAACGTTTTGTTTTTAAAACATCAATCATTATTTGCGCATTTGTAACTGCAGGTTAAATGCATTCATGTCCTGCATTAAACAGTCTGCGTAAATGCATCTAAATGCCATTTAATTGAAGTTGATTGGAAACAGCCCTGTTGTGTCTTACTATTTGAATTCTTTGATTAAATGTAGGAATTTGACACAAAAGATGATGCATACATTTAATTAGGTTAGACAACTGGCCTTATAAAGATATAAATGCCCATAAAAGGTCAAAATCAATTTAAACGTATTGGAAAAGTTCATTTCTGTTACTCCTGCGAACTAACCACCACACAGAATATGAAGAATGTCAAATGGACGGCAGCTGTCCAATAACATGCTCCACAACATATTGTCTAATTATCGTTATTGACAGAATTTCAGAAAGTATCGAGATATCAGGTTTTTTTGTCATTATTGCACACCCCTGCAATAATTCTTTGCAAGACCGCATAAAAGGAGACCTATTATGATTACCCATCATTTATTTCTGATTTTCAGGAAAGAGAGTGTGTCTTGGGGAGCAGCTGGCACGGATGGAGCTGTTCCTCTTTTTTTCCTCTCTGCTGCAGCGCTTTACTTTCACTTCACCGGCGGGTGTGAAGCCCAGCTTGGATTTTAAACTGGGGGTCACTCACTCTCCCCAACCATATGAATTATGTGCAGTGCCACGCTAAAACAAGCAATGCATAAATAATTGTATACATTTCAGTAATTAAAAAATATATATGTGTTTGTAAAAAAGAACACAAAATGTGTGGGTCTAGGTGCAAACATGATGATGCATTTTAGCTTATTATTCGGTTGTTTGGATGTAGACTGGCAATTGGTTAGTTTGTTAAATAATACAAAAATATTTACAAAATAAAAAAAAGGATCATGAATATTCACAAGTCATAAAGGGGAACAAAATCATAAAATGTCATAAATTCAGTTGTATTATATTTAATGGTAAAAAGTGCTAGAATACCTTAATTATCATTCGAAAAGGTTTTAAATTTGGGGTCACAAAAACAGGAATCAAAATATGGCCTACTGTGATTTTCGACAACTATTTATTTAGATGAACTCATACATCTCTCTCTTTTTGTACACCTAAGGAATAGTTCACTCATTATTTGCCCTCAAACGGTTCCCAACCTACATTAAATTCTTTCTTCTGCTGAACACAAAACATATTTTGATGAATGGGTAACATGCAGTTGCTGGTCCCTATTTACATCCATAGAATTTTTCCCCTCATACTATGAAAGTAAGTGGGGACCATCAACATTCTTAAAGGGGTCATCGGATGCTAAGTTCACTTTTACATGTTGTTTGAACATTAATGTGTGTTGGCAGTGTATGTACAAATCTACCCTATAATGATAAAAATACATGGAGTGGTTTTTAATCAGTTTGTAAAAATAATATCCCCTTTTTCAAATCGAGCCGTTCTCAGATGCCTGTCGTTGTGGCGTCACACCCACAGAGGCCGCTCCCACTATAGTTAATTGACATGAGTGTCTTACCTCAGACACACCTTAAATCAGCTGTAACAGTCCGACCTCCATTGTTTGGATGCCGGAGCAGGGATGTAAGTTAGACAAGAATATCTCCAATGTAATAATGAACATAGTGGTCGTCATCTACTCCCGACATCTGAGCCGCTGAAGATGCAGTGGATTATGTTTGTTTGTGAAGGGAATGCGCCTCCCGATCTACATATATCCGTCTATGTTTGTGCAAATCATTTGTGATCCAGCTTCACTTACAGCAGAAGTGAGTATAAGGGTTTTTTATGAATCTTTGCGATCATCTGTCCTAATAATGTGCTAGTTAGCAAGTTTAACGGCTAAACGCAGCGAAATGTGGCTAAAGTAAACAGGCTTGTCACTCCACAGAGAGAAGAGAGGGGCGGGGTGAGCAGAGCTCATTTGCATTTAAAGCAGCCTCGACCAGAACAGGATGATTTTGTCAAGGTAAAAAGGGTGTTGTTTTGCACAACCATTGAGAATTTTTAACCAAAGTATATTATAGACTTTTCATTAAGACCCTAAAGAATCATATCAACTTGGGGAAAATGGGCATCTGATGACCCCTTTAAAAAAATCTTCTTTCATCTTTCAGCGAAGAAACTTTTCTTTCTTTACCAACTATGTGCAAATACTGCACTCTTTAAAGCTGAAGACGAAACTACCTTTTTTTGAAATCAAAAAGCTTCTTTATTCCTCTTTTGACTAATGGTGATACTCCAAAAGGATATAAAGTGATTCTCTTTAAATAAAATCTAGATTTGCACATACACTGTAAAAAATAAAAAACACAATTTGTTGAGTCAGCTTAAAATAATTTTTTACCCCGCTGCCTTAAAATGTTAAGTTCAGTCAACTCAAATAAGTTTAGTCAACTTGAAATGTTAAGTTGTACTAAGTAACAACTTAGATATTTGTGATTGCTAAACTTAACAGATGGGTAAGTAACCCAGCTGCCTTAAAATTTTAAGTTGATTCAACTCATATCTAAGTTGTCACTTAGTATAATTTAACATTTCAAGTTGAATAAACTTTTTTTTTTTGAGTTGACTGAACTTAAAATTTTAAGGCAGCCAGGTTACAAATTATTTTAAGTTGACTCAACAAATTGTTTTTTTACAGTGCACACATTGCTGTATGAAAACCTACATATCAAACTGCCAAATGATGCTTCTTTACGCCATAACTGTTTTGAAATTTGCAAGATTTGCTTTTTATAGCTAAATTTCACATTCATAAATGTTAAGTGGCTATTCAAAGTATAGAAAACATGCTTTATATTTGAAAATGAAGTGAATTACATTGAGTCAATATTTGAATTTTACAAGCATGTACGCTCTTTAAAGTGTTTCTATAATGCTGTTTATACCCCCCAGCAGTTATTTTGTAGGCTACTGCAATTTTGTAATTGTGTGTTTTTTTTTCCTGATAAATTAAAAAATAATAAAACAAAATCAGTGGTTTGTCAGTGAACTATTGAACCATGGTCTATGGGATTTACCTGATCTTGGATGAGTTTTATTAATTTATGGACATTTTTAACAAGACTTTTGTGTACGTAAAAGGAGGAGTAGTTGTTAATAGCCTCTTACTGGCCTGTTTAGACAATGTCTCCATTAAAAACAAACAAAATAATTCATAGTAATTATAAATAAACTTGAACTAGTACTTTATTATTTATGTTGCATTTAATGCATTATACTGTCAAGAAAACATTTGCAGTGGGTTTGTAAAGGCAGTTTCATACATGCTTTGGCCTGAGATTTGTTGCATTTATTTAAAGAGTTTTGGCCAGCAGGCGTCACCAGCGTGTGGTGTTTAGAGCGCTTGGTTACATGCAACGAAATATATTTGTGACCGTGGACCACAAAACAAGTCTTAAGTCGCTGGGGTTTATTTGTAGCAATAGCCAAAAATACATTGTATGGGTCAAAATTATTGATTTTTCTTTTATGGCAAAAATCATTAGGAAATTAAGATCATGTTCCATGAAGATATTTTGTAAAATTCCTACTGTAAATGTATGAAAACTTAATTTTTGATTAGTCATATACATTGTTAAGAACATTACTTGAAGAACTTTAAAGGCGATTTTCTCAATATTTTGATTTTTTTGCACCCTCAGATTCTGGGTTTTTAAATAGTTGTATCTCGACCAAATATTGTCCTATCCTAACAAACCATACATCAACAGAAAGCTTATTTATCCAGCTTTCGTATGATTTATAAATCTCAATTTAGAAAAAATGACCCTTATGACTGGTTTTGTGATCCAGGGTCACATTTGTTTTTGGACGGACGGCTCAATCGGATTGAAAAGCCTTTATGTAAACACCTTAACGGCGAGCGGTTCTTCCTTTACAATACACTGTAAAAACAATTTGTTGAGTCAACTTAAAATAATTTGTAACCTGGCTGCCTTAAAATGTTAAGTTCAGTCAACTCAAAAAAAAGTTTATTCAATTTGAAATGTTAAATTATACTAAGTGACAACTTAGATATCTGAGTTGAATCAACTTAAAATTTGAAGGCAGCTGGGTTACTTACCCATCTGTTAAGTTTAGCAATCACAGATATCTAAGTTGTTACTTAGTACAACTTAACATTTCAAGTTGACTAAACTTATTTCAGTTGACTGAACTTAACATTTTAAGGCAGCAGGGTAAAAAATTATTTTAAGCTGACTCAACAAATTGTGTTTTTTATTTTTTACAGTGTAGGAATTACATTTCAAGTGAGAAAAAAGATAGAAACGAACAATCAAAAAGATAAATAAATACATAAAATAACCAGGGGCTGTTTCATAAAACAAGTTTACCCAATAAGCCAGGTTTGCTTCAGTTATTCTAACCTTTTTGTCAGTTGATTTGGTTTTAAAAAAAAGTCAAGCTTGGCTTATTTGGTAAACTTGTTTCATGAAACAGGCAATAAACCTAATCTTTCCAACAAAACAATTAATTATTAAATAATAAAAAAGGATGACATACACGGTAGGGCATTAGTATAAATAAACGGTTTTAAATACTATAATATACATTTGCTTATTTTAAATTTATTTTAATTTTTTTTATTTAATTTGCGGACTGTTGTGGCTACAAGGGATATACATCTCAGACCGGAAACAATGAAATTAATTGTTCTACCTATTAGATTGTGTTTTATTAACGTCTGCGCCTACCCCGATCCTAAACTTAGCCCTTACTATAATAAAAAAACTGTTTTATTGTTGTACAGTGTGACAAAAATAACGTTAGATTGATGTGCGCATGCCCAGTAGCAAGAGTAGTCTAGTACACGGGTTAAGGCTAGAGGGGACACAGCTCTGGCTTCTGGGCATGCGCACATCAATCTAACGTTATTTTTTATTACACTGTACAACAATAAAACTGTTTTTTTATTATAGTAAGGGCTAAGTTTAGGGTTGGGGGTAGGTGTGGACGTTAAAAAACAGAATCCAATAGGTAGAACAATTAATTTTATTGTTCTGTATACACGCGCTGTTTGACGCCCGCTCATGACGATCAGACGCAGCGTCTGACGTCATGTCGAACAGCAACAATGGCGGCTCCCACAGAAAGCACGAGTGAAACGCCAACAAATAAAAAACAGAAAAAGAGCAAAAACACAGGTATAATTAAACTTTGAAACCATCAAACACATGTAATATAATCATCACAAACCTCGCGCGTATCAATAATATCCATGTTAGTCACGTTAAACGAGGTGTTTACGTTTGACGCAGCTCGTGTGTAATTCAAACGTCTATTTTGTAGCTATAATGATGTACTGTTTTGTTATTGTGCGCGTTTTTAATTACTGCTTTCCCACAAAGTTCGTTTATTTTGTGCTTGTTGACTTTCCCGATCCACTGCATTTCTCTAACACACACCTGAGTACTGAATGATTTTCACATTCATGTAAAGCATGGTACATAAAAACTCTGGAACATAAAACCACAGTGCACATTGTAGTAAAGCTCTGCTTGTTCTCAGGTTGAAAGGATTGTCTCTGCATTATATGGACTGCAAGATATTTAAGATAAAAGTGTTTGCCTAAAGACTAAAAATAAACCCTGGTTTTGTCTTGAACAGATGAGACTGAACTGCTGACAGTCCCAGACGGCTGGAAAGAGCCTAAATTCACACGAGAGGACAATCCCAAAGGTCTGCTGGAGGAGAGCAGTTTCGCCACGCTTTTCCCCAAATACAGAGAGGCGTATCTGAAAGAATGCTGGCCGCTGGTGCAGAAAGCTCTCGGAGATGTCGTACGTGCCGAGAAAATGTCTTTTTTCTGTTTCTAAATGCTTATGAGCTTTGTCTAATTGCATTGAATCTGTGCTGCTGCCCTGTAGTTCATCAATGCCACACTGGACCTGATTGAAGGCAGTATGACAGTGAACACAACAAAGAAAACATTCGACCCCTATGCCATCCTCAGAGCGAGGGATCTCATCAAGTTACTGGCTAGAAGTGTGCCGTTTGAACAGGTTTATCACTCATTTATTGATATATATATATATATATATATATATATATATATATATATATATAATTGTATATATATACTTAAAATTGTAAATAATAACAAATTCAAATATTATTATAATCCAAATAAAATTGTATAGATTTAATATTGTTATATGGGTAATTAAATAATTAAGATTATATATATATTTACACGCACATATTAGAATTAATTTAAATATTTTACTTAATTTATGTATTAAGGTAAATATTAAACCATATCAAATCTTCACATTTATTTACAATATATTTAGTTATAATAATACATTTAAAATATAGTTTATGGTCCATTTCTTTCAAGAAATATCTTTTATTAGGCAATTATGCATTAATTTGATCAAAAGTGACAGTAAAGACATAATATAATGTCACAAAAGTAATGATGCCTAAAATTCAGCTTTACCTCACAGGACTAAATGACATTTTACATAGTTCAAATAATAAATGGCTACTTTAATTGATTGGTGAACAAGGCTTCTTTTAAAAACACTACAGTAATTACTACAGATAAATTTAGCCTCAAATTTCTTGTTAATCCATTTGATTAATTTCAGGCTGTAAGGATACTTGAAGACGAAATGGCATGTGACATCATTAAAATTGGGACTCTTGTGCGAAACAGAGAGCGTTTTGTGAAGAGACGACAGAGACTGATCGGCCCCAAGGGCTCCACGCTGAAGGTGAGCAAATACTGCAAAGTCATCCTGCATTTGGTCGTCTTATACTGCACTTGCCATTATTTTTTATTTACGTACAGTGAAGTCAAAAATTGTTTTTAGAACGTTAGAGTACAATCATGTATTATATTATTGTTATTTTTTTTAATGATAAAGACTAAAGAATAATCATTTATAAAAAACTAAAAGGCACATTTTCACAGATGGACTTTGGGTTTATAGTTGTTATTTAATTATTAATTTATATGACTTAAGTATAATATTTTATGATATGAAATCTCAAAATAATTTATATGTATTTATAATAATCTATTTTTAAAATAGTTTGCAGCTGGTACTTTTTTTTTGGAATAAATTAAGAGTTTTATTCAGCAAGGATCTGTTCAATTGATCAAAAGTGACACAAAGACATTTTTTTATAATTTATAATGTTAAATAAACATATTTATTTTTAAATATATATATAAAAAATATATATATATTAACTATCTATATATATCCGTCTATGTATCTATCTCTTTCTCTCTCTCTCTCTATATGTATATATATATATATATATATATAAAAGAAATATTTATTTTATTATTTTGTTATTAATTTTTATGAATTAAGTATAATATTTTATCATATAAAATCTCAAAATAATTGTTGTGTATTTATAATAATATATTTTAAAACGCATTTGGTACAGTTTTTTGGAATAAATAAATAGTTTTATTCCTCAAGGATCCATTAAATTGAGCAAAAGTGTCAGCAAAGACATACTTTTAAAATTCAGAATTTTAAGTAGTTATAGTTTACAATTTTTAAAATGTATAAAAACTACAATAAAAAATTAAAAACTAACCGATGGACTTTGGGTTTATAGATGGATTTGATTCTTTTGTCTTTTGTTCGTTACTTTTAAAAGTTCTTTTAAAGTTTTATGGCTCAGTTTGTGGTGTGATTTGATTTATTCTCTTGTATATTAGGTGTGTCTTTTCGTTTGATGCTATAATCAAATGTCACAGTGCTAAAATCTGATCCGTTTGTGTTGTTTCAGGCTCTCGAGCTTCTGACCAACTGTTACGTGATGGTTCAGGGAAACACGGTTTGTGCTCTCGGCCCGTACAACGGCCTCAAAGAGGTGAAAACTTCAGCTGCCTGATTCGTTTTAATCATTCAGACCTATTCACACTGAATAAATACAAATAAATGTTTCATTTGGAGGAGTCATCTGGTGTTTCTCACTTGTTTCTGCAGGTACGGAAAGTGGTGTTGGACACAATGAAGAATATCCACCCCATTTACAACATAAAGGTACATAAAAGACTGTGTGATATTTGTGTAGATGAGTAATAAGAGTTAGACTAAATAAAACCATCTGTGTACACATGATTAATTTGCACACATTTTCAGTGGTCAAAAACCAAATGTGGGTCACTTTGCATATGGATGATACTTTCCTGTATTGTAAATGAGTAATTGTGCGCGTGATTGATTATTTTCCAGACGTTAATGATCAAGCGAGAGCTGGCGAACGACCCGGAGCTGCGCACTCAGAGCTGGGAGAGATTCTTGCCCAACTTCCTCCATAAGAGTCTGTCCAAACGCAAGCAGCCCAAGAAGAAGACGGCGAAGAAGGACTACACGCCGTTCCCCCCGTCGCAGCCCGAGAGCAAGGTTCTTTAGCCCATTATTTATTTATTTATTTCTTAATAAAGCATATTCATTGGGCAAAATTCGACACAGAAAGAATATTAATTAAATGATTTTATTTATAAATAAATTTGTTATAAATATAAATATTGTCAAATATATAAACTATTTATAAATATGGTAAATAATGGTAAAATCACTGTGGACGCTTTTTTGTTTAATGTCAGATATATCAACTATTTATAAATATATTAGAAATAAATGTATTTTAAGTAAATAAAAACTGTGTAGATTTAATATTAGTAAATATTCATTCAGTATTAACTTAATTGATAAATTATTCCAATTATGTTTTATATCAAATCTATAAATTTTTTTATACATATGAATATTATCAAATATATAAATTAATTATAAATATATTATAATAAATATATTTTAAGTAAATACAAATTGTGTACAGATCTGATATTTGTAAATATTAATCAGTATTTCACTTAACTGATAAATTATTCCATTTGCATTTTATATAAAATCTATAAATTTATTTATAAATATTGTCAAATATATAAATTATTTATAAATACATTATTATAAATATATTTTAAGTAAATAAAAATTGTGTGTAGATTTGATATTAGCAAATATTAATTCAGTATTTTACTTGATAAATTCATCCAATAACATTTTACATCAAATCTATAAAAACATTATTTATAAATAAATACATCATTCTAAATAATAATTTTTCATGAGTAAATATTAATTAAATATTTGGTTAATCCATAAATGAAGTTACTAAATAATATTTATTAATTTAAAATTTATTATAAAGATA